>NC_137737.1:91975988-92237488 GCF_963264785.1 Psittacula echo | reverse complement strand
TACACCTTTAAGCTGTAATGCTTGATCATCTAAGGCTTTCATGCTTGTTCTATGTTTAAATTTTAATTGATTTTTTTTTTTAAATGATGCAAAATTTCATCATGTGATACTTCTAGCTTCCTAATTTACTTTATATATATAATTTATGATCAATATGTCAGGAAAAGTTTGTGGGAAATAACTATAGGTAAGGAGCAAGTGGTAACCTGCACACATTGCTCAGAATGAAGTTTACTTTAGTTGTTGCTTTAGTAATGCCTTGTAATTTGTATGGAAATGTGTAAATACTGCATTGTGGTTAAATACCTCAAGGATTTTCCTGCAAAAAGTTAGAATAGAATTTTATATTCATGGGTGACATCTAGTTTCTCATTGGGAATGTAAAGTGTTTCCTCTGCAGAAGGTGAAAACAGAAATTGTTTTTCATAGGTGTTGAGTTAAACTTCAAGTCTTCTATTCAGAAAATCTGTCTGGATAACTTAACCCTCATTAGGATGCATTGATAACATATATGGCTTTGAAGTATTTTAAAAATTCTTAACTACATGGGAAGAAGAATCAGAATATAGATTAGTACAGCAAAGCTGATGCATGCTTAAGAGCATTTGTATTGGTTGTCTTAAGGCTCTATGTTGATACAAAACCACCTTTAATTTTTTATACTTCTTTTTATTCTCATTTACTTTATTTCATATCTTTGAAAGAAATCGGTAGGTAACCATAAAATGTAACTATTATTGAAAGGACAAACAAGACTTGCCTGTGTCTTTAATCATAGGATCATAGAATAGTTAGGGTTGGAAAGGACCTTGAGATCATCTAGTTCCAACCCCCCTGCC
Source organism: Psittacula echo (assembly GCF_963264785.1). Lineage (NCBI taxonomy): Eukaryota > Metazoa > Chordata > Aves > Psittaciformes > Psittacidae > Psittacula > Psittacula echo. Next base: position 92,236,649 of record NC_137737.1, on the reverse strand, counting down.
ATGGGCAGGGACACCCCACACTAAACCATGCCACCCAAGGCCTCATCCAACTTGGCCTTGAACACCGCCAGAGATGGAGCATTCACAGCTTCCCTGGGCAACCCATTCCAGTGCCTCACCACCCTAACAGTAAAGAATTGTGCTAGTTTTTTCCCTTTGGCAATGAAAGTGGGTTAGAAGCACTATCCTTTCATAAATGACATTCCCACAGATTCTGTAACGTTTACAATTTTCAAGAGACTGACATGTAACTGTACATTTTCAGTCGTGACTAAAGAAACTCTGAGAACACTTGGAGTGCAGTAGTCCCGTCTAGAAAAAGCAGGAGTACATCTACTTGCATGAGTGGAAATTTCCTCATTTACCCAATGAAATTGTGGTAATGAATAATTCATAGTAAGTAAAAAACAAGCAACAAAACCCAAACAAGCCCAAACCAAAAACAACAAAAAGAAACAAAAAACCCCCCCCCGAAACCCCCAAACAAAACCCAACAAACAAAAAAAAACCCTATTCACAGTTACATATGGTGTGATTATATGTAGAAGGTCCTTGAGTATATATTAAGCAAACCTGCTGTTAGTTTAATTCTTTGGTAACAAGCACATTAATGATAGTTATTCTGAAAATCAGGTCATAGGTTTCTTTTACTAACTATTCATAAGTGAGTTGGAAAGAAGTTAAATGTTGGTATGGAAAAAGTCCTTTTAAAAGTCAGTCTGCAATACAAAAGATGAGGAAAACAAGTTATTTTTGTTCTGCTTGACTGCAGCGTTACTGTAGGAGAAGGCATGCATAACCAAACTTGTCCAGAAATGTGTTTAATGTACTTGGAAAACATTAACTTCTTTTTGTAGTTGTATTTGTTGCTCCTGTAAGCCTGTTGCATGGTTTGATTACAGGATAGAGTTCCACATCTTTGTTTTATACCCAAGGGTGAAAATAACTGTTTTGGGGGTGGATTTTAAATTAAAATTTGTTTTTTAAATTAAAATATAACTCTCAACTTTCTGGATTTGAGATGTTTATTTTAGGGAAAGGGGGATAATAATTAAGCTACTCATTTATTGATAATGTTCAAATATGTCTCTGAGTATTTTGTTGGTTTGTTTTGTGAACTACCCTCCTGCCCAAGGCTACGAAGTGGGAGCTGTGATTTGCATGTGATGGCTGGTCCTGGTTGCTCATGACTAGAGGCTGATTGCTGGTGTTTAGAGCTGGCATCTGATCTTGCCTGAGATCTCAGTGACCCTTCACCTGTCCCAAAAGCAGTTGCCATTGCAGGTTGCTTTTTGTGATTCCACGTACCCGTTTATATTGCACTGGGTTGATAAGCCATTTCAGTAGTCTGGGTCTATTTAAAATACAATTTTAAACACAGGTCATATATGGAAGAAAAGTAGTAGAGCAGGTGTTAATAACTGAGCTACTCACCTCTTCTGTTCTCCTTCCCTTGCTCTTCAGACTAGGGATTCACAAAGTTGTTTCCTTACAGACTTACTGAGAATATGGCATGTTAGCCTGGTGCCTGTTATGTGACACCTGTAAAATAGCTCCTTTAGGAGCTTACTGTCTGCAGAGTAATGTTGAGGGCCATGAAGGTGGGAAGTAGAGAGCCTGGCTTTCCCTGCTCGAGATTCCCAGCTGGTGGCAGTTTCTTGAGGCTTGACTAGGCCATTTGAGCTCCAGTGGACTCATGGCTGTGGTGTCCAAACACTCAGCTGTTTATCCTGACCTTGGCACAGTTTCCATGGTCAGCTGGCTCTGTCAAGGACAGCCTCAGCTGGGACTCTTTGAATGCTGTAAACACAAACCGTGAACTTTCAATGTGTTACTGGTTTGATTTCACATAAAGTTGTAAAAATCAAGGAATTCCACATTTGCATTTGTGAACTCCATGTGAATTGGTCACACTAGCGTGTTTGAATTTCTCCTGATGAATTTCCAAGTTAATGTTTCAGTTGAGGCATCCAGCATATAACCTGAAGATATAAAAACAAAAGTAACTGTTTAAACAAAAGTAGCTGTGAAGAACAAGCATAAAAAACAACTGTAACCTTAATCTAAAACTTAAGCATCTCTGATTTTATAATGAACAGCAACATTCAAGTATGTATTACTGTTAATTCTTGAGTAGTTTCTATGAATGTTGGTAGACAGACTGTTAACAGCTTTATGACATAGAAAACACCAGGTCTGATTTGCTGGAGGACATATGGGAGTTCAGCAATAACAATGCACATTGTATGATCTCTTTGATAGCGTTCATAATTCTTGTTATTTGTGAAAAACTTCAAAACAGAATTTCATCCTTGCTGCAGATAACTTTAGGATGAAATTCCTGTCGTCTTTTGTATATAGTTGACAGCATTTAATGGAGACCTGGGCTTAGGTTTAGAGACTATCAGGGGCAATGGTTGAATTTCATGTAGAAATAGATACATAAATGGAGAAGACATTTTAGGGGGTTAAGTTATAAAGAACATTAAACCTAATCTGAACATTAAACCTAGCCTACCAAGTCTGCCTCAAGTGTGGGCTAGGTTATCCAGGTGACATGCTAGGCTTTCTACTGAGAGGGACCTTGGCATGAAATGGTCCTGTAATTACTTGTGCTACTAATCACAAGCAGTTAAATAGAAATCATCAATTTGTTTATTCAGCTTTATTTTTTTTTTTTTCACAGCAGTAAGAGTTGGGAGCTTTTTATGGTTTTGGTTTTTGTTTGGTTTTGGCAGGTTTTGGCTAGTTTTGGTTTTTCACCAGGTAGAAAGCGCGCATATATATTGATGTTATTGGTGCTCTTTTATCAGCTTTTATATTTGAAGCTTGAACAAGTGAGTGGCAAAATAATGCTCTGCTGGAGTTTGGTTAGGATTAGATATCAAAATTTCCACAGGGTCTCCAAGTATGGCTTATCCTGAAGCACACTCTGCACTAAGAGTTGTGGGGCTAAGTGAGATTTTCTTGCTTTTTCCAGGCAGATCAGGAGCTGAATGTTGGAGATGCCTTGTGGTTGTTGCTCTCTGCTGCAACCCAGCTAAGATGGGAGAAGTAGAATATGCGTAGAAAAAGGGAATGGTGGAAGTATCAGATTGGAAGCACTGGGGGCGGCAAGTGTGAAGGGTTGGGGAGTATGAGCAGAGTGGTCAAACAGTGCTTTCCAAAGAGCAAAGTCTGTAAGGTCCAGGAACGTTAGGCATTGCAATATGGACTGAGCCCCAAAGGCCAGGCTGACAAAGGTTTTAATGTAGCTACCAAAACCATTTTCTCATCTAATGACTGAAGAATAATTTTCTCCTCAATGAAGAATAATTTTTTTTCCTTTTGCTCATCAGTGGACTAGTTGGTAGAGAGCTATTTCTGCAAGTGAAAAGTTTTGGGGAGTTTCTGTTTGTTTTGGGGCATGGAAAGGGGCAAAAAGACTGTGCAGACTTGTGCAGTCACTTGTGTCGTCACCTTTGGTAAAAGGTGAACACAGTGCTGATTAAATAGTTTAAAACTTAGCTGCTAGAAAATTAGAGAATGTGCAATTGAAGGCATTGTGTACAGTTGTAATGTCTTCACCTTCTGTATGTCCCTTGTCATTAGATGACTTCATATTTTACTTACCGACAATCATTGCTGAATAAGAAAGCCCATTTTCTGGATTAATAAAAAAAACCCAATAACATGACAAACTGCAGACCTTATATCAAGAATAGTTTCAAAGCAATAGGAATATATAATGGTTTATATGGAAATACTGTTCAGAATTCACCCAAAGAATTCACCTTTTTTCCCTCCTTTAAAAACAGAAGAAAACAAAAAATGCCAAAGCAAGCAAACAAACAAAACCCACACCTTTGGAAAACAATAGGAAAATACTGCTGATTTCTTCAGAAGAAATGCTGACTAAATAAATCAATCTTGGCAACTTAGAGTGTTTGTTTTAGAAAATACACGATAGCAAACTGTCAATTGGCTGTTAAAGAAAAGTATGAGGGAGCATTAGCTGAATTCTTTTGCGTGCCTGACTTCTGAGTTTTTTGTGAGAAGGGAGTTTAACAATTGCACATTGTTATGCGAGGATGCATCACTGCACTCCTTTGTTACCCTTGGTGCTCTGTGCAATTTTGCGTATTTTTTTCATGCATTTCACATTTGCTTTTTGTGGTGGGGTGTGCGTAAATTTGTTTCAGAATTTGTTTTATTCTAAATTGTTCAGCATCTTTATCTGCTTAAAAGAAAGCCAGCCTACGTTTTAGGGCAGATACACAAATAAGGGGAGATTGCAAAATAGTCCTGATGTTGGCCCTGTCTAGGTTGGCCAGCAGTCTAGGAAACACTCATATTATGCAAGTCTCTTTGTAGTTAGCCTCTAGTAAGTGAGGTATAATGTGATAATTGGTATGGTAATTAACCTGGAAAACTATCCTCTGTTTTGCTTGCCAACTGGCTTTATATTCTCTGATGTTAATGGGTAAACTGATCCAGTGAAGAGAAGCTTGAAATGTTTACTGGCTTGACTGTATTTAATTACTCTCTGATTTCAATGACTAGCTTTTTTTTTTCTCTTTGGGATTCATTTTATTTTCTTTTACATCCGTAAATATGGCTGTTTGGTGGTCATGAAAATTTTCTCCAAAGCAGGAAAAAAAACCCAAAACTTTTTTTTTTGTGTGTGTATGTGTGTGAATGTTCCTTCTGGATTTAAGTTTCTGGCTTCATAAATTTATGTATGCCAGACTATAAAATACTGACATGTTTTAATGTTAATTCTGGTTGCTTTGCACATGGTGTTTGTGTATATATATATTTTCCTGAAACAAAATGTTGTTTGATAGGATGTGATCTGTATTAACACCAAGCTGTTTTGTAAGTTAAGAGTAAACAAAGTTGTTTTATTTTAGTGAAACTTGTATGATAAATACAGAAGTATGTAGGAAATCTGTAAATGGGTGAAAGATTTACTAGCTACAGGGGATAAAAACTTGTGTTGACACTGTCTTTCTGGTTAATAGTAGGTTTTTGGGTGTTTTTTTTTTTTTTTTTTACGGATTTAAACTAAAGCAATGTCAAATGCCTGACATAAGCATAGATTTCAGAGGTTACCTCTGATTCCCTTTAGAATGTTCACGTTTGGAACATGGAAGTGCCTTTAGATATGCATTCATGTTCTGGTATACAGCATGCTAATTTTACAACTTATTCTTTTTTATAACAAGCATTTGTTATTTTAGGTATATGGGGTATAATAAGGTCTGCATGATGTGGATTTCTCTGCAAAACTGTAGATGTAAAATAGTGAATGATAAGAACTGCTACTAAACATAATTTCTGTTTTACAGGTTATTCGGCAATAGTTATGAACTCCCGTTTACGGGCCTTAGGTGGGAGGATAAATAACATACGAGCATCAGAACTACCAAAAGAGAAAACCCGGTCGGAGATAATCTGTAACGTCCACTTTTTGGATGGCTCAGTACAAAGCTTCAAAGTTAACGTAAGTTTGGAAAACCACTTTTTTAAAAAATGCATAGAAGTTTGCTTGAAAGCTGAATATCAAATGTGGGACCCTGTGGCATGAGATTTCCAAAAGATGGTGAAGATGAAGTGTTGCCATTACAAATTGCAGAATTACTGGTTCTGAAATGGATTTATGAAGTGCTACTTTAATTTTCTTTAAAGTCAACCAGCTGAAACATCACAAAATATTGCTTGCAGATTGTATCTGCGAAAAGGTCTTTTGTGTGATATGGAAACCATGAATGAACAGATCTGGTGATCATTATCAGCTATGAATAAGTAATTCATGTTTAAAGGGAACTCCCAAATTTGGATGTGCTTCTCCTCTCATCAGAGCACTGGTAGTGTTAAAATGAGGAGGCCTTGTACTGATGTCAGTACATGTTTTCTGAAATGTAAAGATGTTGTGAATAGTGAAGATGTCATGGCTTAGTAGGACAGTTCTGTTCAGTCTTTTGTACTTCAGTGTAGTTTGGGAGGGGGGAGGGAAAAAGGATTAATGGAGGTTTGTACTCTACATTTTTACTGTATTTTATCCTATAAATATTATGATTTATAACCTTTATTGCTTAAAATTATTAGTTAATTTTAAATGAAAACAAAGGAAATACTTTCACTCCTCAGTCAATTTTCAGTAGAATTATCTGACCATGCAGGAAAACTGTGAATGAATTCAAGTATAATGATATGAATTTGTGATTTGATACTTGTTTTAGCAATTTACCCTATTTGACAAGAAGCATTTTGCTGAGAAAGCTGCATTGTTGGATCTCTTATATTATGTGGTACTTTATTGTAGGAGATAAAAAACGTCACCTGAAAATTGTATTTTCCTAAGTGTTACTACATTTCTGTCTGCTGATTAATTTAATTTTTAACTTTATCTGTTGGATATTTATTGAAATAGAAATTGGTAGATAAACAGGTTTTATTTTTTTTTTGTCTAACATACACAGAATTAGGCTCACATTTTAGTATATATTTTATCTACTATGCATGTATGTATATTTATATATGTCTTTGTGTGTGTACGTATATGAAGTAGCTAACATTGGGGACTGGAGTACAAGGAAAGTAGGTATTTAAGAGGAAGGGCACCATATCAGTATACAATTCCCATTGTTTGTATTCAGAATGCTCTAGAGGATTGCCTTCTCTGTCACTAAGCTAGCATAATTGCCTTCCCCCTACACAAAGATCTTTGAAAAATTTGGACTTTTAAACTGTTTGAAATCCATGCATAGTAGTATAATTCTTCCTTGTAAACAAGTGTTAGCACAGCTTTAGGTTTGGTGTTTGGCCTGAAGTCCAGCATTGTAGAAGTGAACTTTGTTTCTCATTTCATCCTTTAAGGAGTGAATGCAATAGGATAAATGTGAACCACGTTGAAACTCCAGACCCAGCTGCCTTCAGTAGGTATTCCTGCTGGTTACCTCTTTCATCCAGGAATTGGAAAGGCCTCCTTTACTGCAGCTATAATGCTGAACTGTCATAGGGGTACTGAAGGACCCATTATATTGCTCAGTTGAAAAGACGCAGGGAGCATTGCTACTGCACTATGTTATGGGCTAATGCAAGGAAGAGATTTACCAGAAGATTTATGTTCTTCAAGTACTGAGCTTTCTTCTCAGGACTGACTACAGAGAAAGCCTGCACTTATCTTCTAGGGTGGCCCTTCCTGATTACCTCACCTTGCTGACTGCCTAAGGACAGGCTTTGCCACACTGGTTGTGTTGCAAGGTCCACTTCTCAAAAGGGTTTGAAACCATCTGCAGAAAATTTGTATCTGAGTTCTGCTTGCTTTAACAGAAAAATTCAGCATAGTGAAAAATCTGTGCCTGACTGAGCGTGTGTTTTTTATTTTAATTGCCAACATCATTCAGTTTTATGTCTGTTAGCAAAGAGCAACTCAGGTCTGTGGTCAGTTTGGAAATCAACTAGGCACGTATTGAAGGAAAAATAGTCTTGCCCTGATCAGATTTTCCCCACTAGTGTGAATTCTTTCTGTGTTACTGTAGAGAAACTTTTTCTCAAATCAAGACATTGATTTATAGATCTGATTTCGCTCCATACTGTATTGCATCATCTTTGAGTTATGCTTCTGTCTTAGTACCTGTGATTATTGCTTTTTTAACAAGTTGGTTTTTGGTAGTAGGGTTTCCTTCAAGAAATAAAATGATTAGGCAGTAATAATGAGAAGAGTTGCACACCTAAAATGTAAATCATAAGGAATGCTTTTCCTTCTCCACCTTCTCAGTTAAGTTCCTCCTTCCAGTATTTGAGAAGGAACATGATTGTTGCAATTAAAACCAACAGTTACTGTTGGTATGTTTCAAATTATGAGCAGAGATATGTGTCTTACAGGTTCTTTTTGCTTGTGGGTGTGAGTTTTATAATTTTAAGCCACTTGTAGTAAAATTCAATGATGCAGAATTGTTGGATCTCTGTCACTAAATTTCCCTGAAGGATATTGTTTGATAACACAAGATCTGTGTCCTTGCATGTCGATAGAACTGCTGTATGAAGTTTCAGGCTGGCAACAAATATTTCGTTTTATATTGAAGTAGAGATTAGTATACTCTGACTGCAAAACAGAAAGGCAGTATTGAAATTTGATGATGCCTTTGGGGACAGTGAGAAAGTGATCTGACCTACAGCAGGCTTGTTAGTCTTAGCCTTTCATGGGACCTGACTTCATAATAAATGCTGAAGGAAAGACTTAGTGGAAGGGAAATTTTTCTGAAGTTAGAACTGGAATGACTAACCTCATGTATATGTTGTTTTAAATCATTTTTGACGCAGGGGAAATGCAGTGGGTCAGAGCTCTGTGAGCTTGGATAAATATTTTGTATGACCTTTATATAGGAAAATACTGCACTAGAGTGTATGGAATCTGAAAGAGTTATGGGAATAGCAGGGAGCTGGCTCAAGAGGTTGCTGAAAAGGAGATGTTAAAAGAATACAGGGATATTAATAGGGTTCTTGACTGTCAAATTTCATTAACGTGTTGCTATTGAATCTCTTCCAGTAAATTAAAAATGCAGCTTTTGAGCCCTAATAATAAAAAAAAATACAGGAATATGAGGCAGCAGGTAGGTTATCTTGAATAAAGAGTAATTGCAGTGAGGGAAATCAGTAGTGTAAACTCAATAGCTTTCATAAGATGATGTAGTGGGTTTTTTTAGAGCTCTATTTTCAGTTGCAGGAACAGAGGAGGGAGAACACTTGTAGTTTGCAGGCTGAGCTGCTTATGTGTTATTGTTCCTAAAAGAGGAGCACTATTAAGCACCAGATGGGAGTCTTCAGCCAATGTCAAGGAAGTATTAACAGTGTTAGTCTTGGCATTGAGGCCTCTTCCAGGGAATGTCACATACGGATCCTGGCTACTCACAGACGAAAGATGGCAGTTCCAGTCAGGCAGGCAAAGGAAAGTACAACTAGGATGCTCTGCAAAAGTCAGGACCTGAGGAAAGAAGAGGCTGTTCTGTTTATTCTAGCTAAACAAAATCTTGCATGCACTGAACAAGAGTATCAGGTGAGTAAATAAATTCTAGGAACAAAAAAGGACAGTTAGCAAAAGAGCAAATAGATTAGTGGTGTATAAAATTAGTGTGGAAATTAAAAGAACGCGTAGCAGTTCAAGCTCAGAGGCATAGGGGGACCAAAGGACACAAGCTGTTTGGTGGTAGATGACTGTTACTGGCTAAATTAGGAAAGAATCACTTCAAACAGCACACGAGGGGCAGCGGATGTTGTGTCTGAAGCGAGACTGAATTTGCGAAAGCTTAGGTGGTGCTTAAGTTTGAGGTTGTCATTGCCAGAAAGTGGGGTCAAAGCTCTTGCAGAGGAGAGAGACAAGGGCATGTGCTACAGGGGGATGTTGCACTGTCTTCTTAAAATGTCACTTTGTACCACTTACCTTGTAGAAGTTAACAAACTGAAAAGGATTATTTGCATATTTACTCCTTTACTTCAAAGAGCTGACAGTCTTCAACTTAGGTTTATACAGTACTTAAGACAGTGGGTCTTGATCACCCCAGCTTCTAGGCAGTACTTGACATTAAAAATAATGAATGGGTTCTTTCTTTTCAAAATAATGTAGCTGACTAGAAATGAAACTTGACTAATCTAAATTCTCTAAATACTGCAGGAAGTTGTTGTGGCATAGGCAGAATGTAATAGGTGCTAGTTATGACTTCTTTAAATATTAATTTTTGACCTATCCAACATAAGGTGAAATACATTTCAAGGTAGACTGTAAATGGAAGTGAATGTGGTTACGTGGTGGTTGATGCAAGGCTTTTAACAGTTGAGAATAAGGATTGTTAGATGAACTAAATGAAAATTTCTTTTCTGGTACAAATAAGAAAACCTCTTGGAAATGTTTCTTTTTAGTAGAAAATAAAATAAGATTCTTAAGAGCTTATGTCACTGCAAGAGAATAGGCTAGTGTGGAAAGTGGATGTTGTTTGTCTTTTTTATCTCGTGGTAGTTGAGAATACCTTAACTACTTGCTGTAATGGTTGACAGGGTTAAGGAGAATTTTCTTCTAATGCCCAGTTTAGCTGAACAGTGTTCACATTGATTTGCCCTCTTCCTATGGTGGAGAGCAGTAAGAATAGTGTGCTGTAAAGCACTTACCATGTAGTATTACAGTACACTGCCTTATGGACTGTATTGGAATGAACGTCAAGATTCTAAAGCAGCCATGTGACATGCTTAGCTTGCCTCAATTTACATCTCAAAACTGTTTATGTGCAATATAGATTGAAGATTGTGTGGTGTGAGCTGTGTGGTAACTTTATGGTGTATAGGCTGAAAAATAATTCAGGTGTTTGATAAAGCCAAAGCTGAGTAAATATAGATTCTTCTTGAGGAAAACCAAAAATTTTTTGCTTTTGGCATTTTAACAACTGAAGAAGACTTTAACAATTTAAAATGATATTTTGTACTTAGCTTGGATTTCTGAAGTGGATACTTGATCTGGGGACTGTGTAAGAAACTTTGTGCTTTTAATACCAGAGCCACAGAAAAGTAGTGTTAGAAATTGCTTTTGGTAGGAAATGTGGAGAGAAGAAAGAGTATGAAGTTGTAGGTATGTAGGTGGAGGAAAATAGAACTGTCTGAGCAGCTGGGTTTAAGGCTGTGAAACCCATGGGAGCATTGCAAAGAGCACTTGAGCTGCTGAGCGAGAATATTGTAGCAGGGAGCTTGCTTGTCTTCAGAGGGAAAACAGAAAGCATAGCAATTCATGTGAGCATGGGGCATGCAGTTGTGAGAAGGTGGGGAGAGAGAGGATGAAGGCACCTGAAATGGGATGAAGGAGCAGAAGCATGAAAAATGAGACAGAAATTAGGAGATAATGATGTTCCAAAGAAAGGAGACTGAAAGGAGTCAGAAGTGTTGAAATTCAGAGAGAAAAGAAAATTAGCAGAAGAATCTGCCCTCTGTGGTCTTCTCCTGCCCCATTTGTAATGAAACCTGAGAAGCCTGAACACTTTCTTTCAACAAGTCTATGTCTCATCCTCTGTAATCGCTGGTTTTGGTCACAATATGACTTCAGTTGCTCATTTAGCTTGTGTCAGGAGTATGCACCATAGATGTGCAATTATGCTTCTGAGCAGTGCTGGTGTAATGAAATGTCACTTGAAAGGGTTTTAATGTTCTGCATATAGAAACACAACCCTGGGGAAATGAATATGATATGTATGGTAGGACAGTGCTAAAGATGTGCATACCAGGAAATGCCCATTATTTCAAAGGGTTAAGGTGATGTCTGCTCTTTTCATAGGGCCCTCTTGTGTATGCATACGGTTAATCTCTTGACAGCAAATCTTGGGTCTTCATAGTGGAGCCCACTTCATTGGTGGTGCTGGACAGAGCTGCCTCAGAGATGCATGGCAAAGTGGCTATGTGTGATGAGGGATGCTTGGTTGTGTGGTCCTTACCTGTCACTAGGCTTGTACTATTTAAGTAAAAAAAAAAGGGTTTGATCAGTGTTGTGGTTTGAATATCCCAGAGAACAGTAGCCTGTTTGGAAGAAGGGGAGGGAGTAGGAAGGTGCAGCTGGGGAAGGAGGAGGGGACGGAACGGCTGCTTTTGATGGCTGCACAGGCTTACAGGCCTGAGTGGACTCACATTTATTGCAAGGCCTGTTGTTGTGAAAGTTAAACAAGATGGGAGACTGTTGGAGAGGAAGGGGTAGTCTTATATGTAAGACAGTCAAATGTTGCCTACATTGTTTTCTTCACACGTGACTTTGATCCAGGAAAAATGGGCACAGCTTTCCACAGGAGGCCAATAGTTGGCTGTTACCGTACGTTACATCTGGAGCCTGAAGTGGAAACACTGAGCATTCCTATCACAAATGAGCTGCTGGGCATTTTGATCTAGCAATAGGGAGTGTTGGATAATATTCCATCCTCCAAAATAAGGTAGCCAAGTGGGTGTCTTGCTTGAATCTTTGTTCTTCTTTTCCCATCTTTTAAATAGAAAGTTTGCTTCTATGATAAAAGCAAAGACTATGGTATATGTTACTATTTAAAGCACTCAATTACAGGAGTGTGGTACCCTGATATAAAAAAAGATTAATCTGTCATCTGAAAAGGACTTGAGTGTTGTATAATAAACAAGGTCTAGATAAAGAGAATTGAATACAATATTGGCTTATTAAGTGGGCATTCTTATGCACTGAGTAAGACTGAGGCCATCCACAAAAATGTGGTCACTCTCATGCTTATACATGAGGTTCTTTGTTTCAAAAGATTAAGAAATTTACTTAGAATCATAGAATCACAGAATAGTTAGAATTGGAAAAGACCTTAAGATCATCAAGTTCCAACCTCCCTGGGGGTTGGGACAGGGACACCTCACATTAAACCATGTCACCCAAGGCTCTGTCCAGCCTGGCCTTGAACACCACCAGGGATGGAGGATTCACAACTGCCCTGGGCAACCCGTTCCAGTGCCTCAGCATCCTTGAAGAACTTCCTCGTTATATCTAATCTAAACTTCCCCTGTTTAAGTTTGAACCCGTTACTCCTTGTCCTGTCACTACAGTCCTTAATGAAGGGTCCCTCCCCAGCATCCTTATAGGCCTCCTTCAGATACTGGAAGGCTGCTATGAGGTCTCCACGCAGCCTTCTCTTCTCCAGGCTGAACAGACCCAACTTTCTCAGCCTATCTTCATACGGGAGGTGCTCCAGTCCCCTGATCATCCTCGTGGCCCTCCTCTGGACTTGTTCCAACAGTTCCATGTCCTTTTTATGTTGAGGACACCAGAACTGCACACAATACTCCCAAGTGAGGTCTCACAAGAGCAGAGTAGAGGGGCAGGATCACCTCCTTTAACCTGCTGGTCACGCTCCTTTTGATGCAGCCCAGGATACAGTTGGCTTTCTGGGCTGTGAGCGCACACTGCAGCTGGCTCATGTTCATTTTCTCATCGACCAACACCCCCAGGTCCTTCTCTGCAGGGCTGCTCTGAATCTCTTCTCTGCCCAACCTGTAGCTGTGCCTGGGATTGCTCCAACTCAGGTGTAGGACCTTGCACTTGGCATGGTTAAACTTCATCAGGTTGGCATCAGCCCACCTCACAAGTGTGTCGAGGTCCCTCTGGAAGATTTCTGCTCAAGAAATAAGAACCTAAATCAGAACTTAATTTTTAAGAAATTTGTTTCAGAACAAAATGCTTGTCTTTGCAGACTCTGTAATTTTCCTCTGGTAATTTTTTTTTGCACATTTTTTTTTTTTTTTTTTTTTTTTTAAAGAGTAAGATTTGGAAGATTTCATGAACAATTAGTTTGCTATATTTTTTTGAATAGACCAGATAGCAAGCAGACTTGCCTGATTTTTGTTCTGTCCAGCAATTTCATATGTGAAAATCTAGACATAAAGTGCCATGCAGCTTTGAAAACTATTATGTATTAGCATATTTAGGATTGCAGTGTTCTTGAAGGGAGTTTGTTTGTTCCTTTTTGTGATTGTGTTTTTTTCTTTGTTTGTTTGACTTTTTAGTAGAATTGGTTCACAGTGTTCCCTGGCAGAATTTGATTAATCCACAATAGCATGGCATGCAGATACTTGTTTGGTTTTGGAAAATTATACTATGCTCATACTTCTGGATCTCTGCTCCCTGTGTAATACGCTGTTGCACCAGTTCTTCTGTGGTACCTGCCCTGAGGGATGTCTAGGCAGAAAGCACATACTGGCTGAATGGCAGCTGAGGAGCATGTGGGAGTTCAGGCTGAAGGATAAGATCTTATGGCTGGAGCATAACATCCTACAGCTTTTTTCTCTATCCTAGTGTATACTTATTTTGCCTTTTGACAGATGATGTGGAAAACAGCAGAGACCAGAGCAGCCCCCTATGGCTGTAAGCCACCCTTGCAGGCTGTGCTCTGTAGAACTGAAGACTATGGTCCAAGGAGAGGCTGCTTAAAACTGAGTTGCTGGACTGACCTGGAGGGCTTGTTGAGTTCGTGTTAATTCATATTGAGATTTCACATGCTTAATGTATTTTGGGAAGTAATCCTCTTTAAAATCCAAACTAACTAAAGATACTTTTATCAAAATAAAGTTCTTATTGCTGGTAAACTTTGATCCATAGAATTAGCAGCTATTTTTATTCATGGGTTATTTAAAAAAAACTCACAACATTTATTTCAATTAATTTGTACCTTAAAATATGTAAGTGTTGCAGAGGTTAACTTCTAAAGTTTTCTTGTTTTCAGAAACAAGACACTGGACAGATTTTGTTGGATATGACCTATAACCATTTGGGTGTGACAGAGAAGGAATATTTTGGTTTACAGCAAAATGAAACTTCAGTAGATTCACCTGTAAGTATAGTAAATAATATATGTGTGCATGTATATGTGTATATATGTATATACACACATGCATACACATGTATGTATACACACATATACATGTGCACAAACATAAATAAATAGTATTCATTTGTAAATATTTTTAATCCATCTAATAGTTTTTCATTTCACAGCGGTGGCTTGAACCAAACAAACCTATCAGAAAACAGTTAAAAGGTAAGACTTGTTTTTAATATTGTTTTTAATCTCGATTGTAACTGTGTAGTCCTGCTTTTCTGTGTTTTTATGACTAGAATAAATACATTTCTTATAAATTAGTGTGTCCAGATGGTAGATTTTCTTTACAAACAAGTCTTATCTTTTCCAGTCTTTTCTGCAGAGCTTTCTAATCTCTTACTGCTAATAAGACCTGGTAGGTCTTTGACCTTTGCTGTAATAGCATCTATACCTGGCTTCTGAACAGTATTGGGCATTATGGCTGTGAAAGCAGTTGTCATGTCATATGGTGCCAGTAAATTCCTCCTGATAGGGATGATAAAGGAGTTTTGATTGAGGGAAGTGGAGCCTATTTCATGTCTATATTCTGACAATTTCTTGTCTCAAGTAGAATAATAATAATAATAATAAAAAAAAATATGCTTGTTTTTAATGAAAAAATCTAACAAAAAAAAAACCCCAACCCTACACACTTCCAAGTGCATGTGTTCTTCTAGTAAATCTTGTTTATAAACAGCTTTGGATAATACAGAATGCTTACCAAGGACAGGCTGATCAGCATGACTCCACCAGGTAGCAGTTTAGGAATGGCTGACACTGTCCTAATTTGTGCTATGACACTCGAGTTACTTTTTTCAGTTCTCTCATTTCTACCATATGCTGTAGATTGTGTACAAATTGAAATAAAAGTACATGATGGTAACATGCTGAACTTCTGTTCTCTTGTATTTAAGATAGAATTGTGTATTATCCCAATTGAGATGCTTCAATGTATTTGCCACTTTTTTCTCGTCTAATACCTATGCGGTAAAGATAACTAACTAATGCCTTTTATGTAAAGTAGCATATACAAAGTACTTCAAATGAAAGCATCACAGAATCTGACAGTATTTTCTTTTCATAGTCAATGTTCATAGTTGGGGATCACGAGACACATCTTATGGTTTCTTTTAGATTCATGAGAAAAACACAAGAGATCTCTATGTATTTTTTCTATAAATATAGAAATGAAAACTTTTTTTTTTTTTTTAACAAAAATTTGATGTGCTCTTCTAAAATATTGCAGGAGGTTTTCCCTGCACCCTTCGTTTTCGTGTAAGGTTTTTTATACCTGATCCTAACACGCTTCAGCAAGAACAAACCAGGTAATTTCTGTTTGATGTTTGCTTCCATGATCTAGGAATATGTAAAGCCCTTCTTTCCCATCTCCAGAGCTTGACAAACTATGCTTTTCTTAAGTTGAAAACTTTTTATAACTGTATGTATTCAATGTGTTTGGAATTGACAACTCGATGTGATGCTCATAATGAATAGTTTCTGTTATACACAGCTTACAACTCCAAAATACAGCCAAGAGTATAAGCTAGTGCAAAGATGGCAGTTAGTTTGTTTGTATGTTGGATTCCCCCTACCCCTTTTTCTTAATACCTTCATTACTTAAAGTACTTGCCTATTGCATTTTTTTACTTTTCTTTCTGGATCACTTAATTAATCGGATGCAAAGATTAAAAAGTAGGAAATTTCAGTGATTCAGCTGTCTGTGTGCCCTAGGCCTATGTTACAAGTTTTGTATCAACACTGAGTCAGTTTTGAACATGTGGAGTAGATTTAATGTTGAGGGTGTGGGAGGTTGGTGTTTATTTTGTTTCAGGAAGGACAGATAATAGTTCTTGTTTTCTAGTTTGCGCATTACTTGTAACATGCAAAGATCTATAATGTTTCAGTTTATAGTAGACCTTTAAAATTTACTTTTGTAACCTGTCTCTGAGGTTTTGGGGTGATGGGGTACCTGAACTGTAGGCAATTTTTGATTTACTTGTCGCAAGGCTTTAACTGAATACTTGTTTAGTTCAGTGCTTATCATTTGGAATTTAGAATTCAGATATGCCCATTAATCTGTTTTTTGTTTTTTTTTGTTTTTTTGTTTTTTTTTTTTTTTGTAACTTTCATTATTCATTTCAGTGATTTGAGAATAGAAATAGTAGATCATGTTATATGATACTTCTTGTAGAAAACTTAGCTGTTGATTTGTTTTGGTATTTGCTAATCACATTTGCTAAACACATTGTAAGCTCTTCTGCAATTTTAAACTGAAATTATTCAAAGACTTGCTCTGTATGGTTCTTCACATCCCAACTCCCCAGTATCACTATGAAGTAACATTGTCAAAGCGCGCTAGTAAGAGCAAGGCTGAACTGTTCTTAGACAACTGTTACAGAGGTTTTTGTAAGCATCTGCTACTTGAGAAATGTCTCTTCCTCCACTTAGTAGTTCCAAGATAGATTATCACAGTTTGGGGTTGCCTTTTGTTAAAGTTACATCCAAGATGACTATTACTGGGAGTAAGAGAGCCCAGTTCTGTGATGGTTTGGGTTTTGTAGTGTTTGTTGTGGCGTTAATGCTGTGGTCCTGGAGTTGTAGTACAGACTGCCAGAAGACCTTTAAAACTGTTGTGAGAGTGAGTGGGTGTATGATTGCATTATTTGTAAATGCCGCTAAGGTTTATTCATCTGTTTGCATAGTTTGCCAGGAAATCTTAGTAAAATAAAACTAATGCATGTAACCATTTAAACCATACCTTTAAAATGTGAAAATAAACATATGTTTGGTTTTGTTTTCAAAAAACTTTGTTCTAGGCACTTATTCTTCCTGCAACTGAAGACTGATATTGTGGAAGGAAGGTAATAAGAAGAATCTTCAATTTCTCTGGAATTCTTTTTAAAATAAGATTAAGTACCAAAACTAAGCAAGCAAAAAAAAAAAATAAATCTGAGGGTATCATTGCTATAAAAATGTACCTCGTGAAATATTGCTTTAAAAGAAAATAAAATTGCTAGGGTAAACATTACAAATTTTTGTACAGCTCACTTATGAAGAACAGTTTGCAAGCCTGTAGTGAATGATCTGCAGGAGGTGCTGTGTGTTTGTAAAGCATGGTGTGCCAAGCATGGTATTCCAAACATGGGAACCCACTGTCTAGTACAGTAATTGGGACGGAGTAGCTAAGTGAATTCTTTCTCTCATTTCTCATTATTTCAGGGTTATATTCCCTCTGTGGTGAGCATATACCCAGTGGTTCCTTTGCCTGTGTGTTTGTACGTTTTTAAGAGGAAAAAGGAGGTCTGAGTATCTGCTGCCAAATGTAAATTCCCTTTAGGTGTTGGCTTTTTCCATGTGGTCACTTTTGGTCATGAGATTGAAGATGTCTTTGTGCTTGGCATTTGGCTAATTTTAGTGTTTGTGTCTAGTTTAGAGTATGCCAGAGTGCAGCTATTAAAATGACGTCCAGAGCCCCGTAAAAATCCTTTATCCTTTTGCTTTCCCGAGTAAGCATCCAGCAAGAATACGAACATGTTCTTTTATGTTTAGTTACTTCCATTCACTTAGGCTGTTGCACAGCAACTAGCTTTTAATGTCCAGTCCTACTGTCGTTTGACAGTCAAACTTCGTAACAAAAATCGGATACTCTTTGAAGTAAAGGAGTTTTCACATACTGAACTAGTTGTGGAGACATAGTTAACAATACATTTGTACATTATATGTCTAAATGAAAACATCTTCCCTTCTCTCCAGGTTGTCGTGCCCCATTAATTCTGCTGTTGTTCTGGCATCGTATGCAGTACAGTGTAAGTAATAACCAATTATTATTTTTTTAATAAATATATTTGACTGACTACCTTCTCTGCTGCATGGCACTGAAATATAAGGAAAGATTTCTTTCTTTATATATGTGTGGAATATTCAAAATGCTAC
Source organism: Psittacula echo (assembly GCF_963264785.1). NCBI lineage: Eukaryota > Metazoa > Chordata > Aves > Psittaciformes > Psittacidae > Psittacula > Psittacula echo. The sequence goes on along the minus strand of NC_137737.1, from coordinate 92,218,341 downwards.
AGTGATGCTTTGTACAGAAGATGCAGGTTATTATAAAGCTTTCAGTCAGTCTATATAGAAAAAGTGTACTTGTTAGGTCTTTTTAAAAAATAAAGTTGATTCAAGAGTAACCTCGCTCTTATTTATGTGTACTTGAGCTGCTGACAAAAAAGGCAGGCTTTCATCATCACTGGAAACAAAGTAATGAAACTTACTGTATGTTACAATAGCTATGGGAAATGTTTTCAGGGAAATAAGAGATCATCTATAGTACAGTTAGGGGGAAGGTAAACTCATGATTAAGAAACGCCAATGTTCTTATGTATGTTTTTTTTCAAGGAATTTGTGTTGTTATGTAAAACTGTCTGTCACCTTGCATTACGTTTAAGGTGACTCTACATACAAGAACTTACATCCTCCTTGTCTTCCTGCAACTGGCAAAATGAAACTCTAAGGGTGGTATTAAAAAGTCTTCTGTAGGATAACCAAAATGGTGCCTGATCCCTATGTCTTACAGGCATCCTAAACAGATGGGTCTTCCTCTAGCTGTTTTTTACTTTCTCATTAAACAAACAAAAAATGAGCCCCAACAGGTGGAGGGTTTAGTGTAGTTTGTCTATTTGTAAAATAATAGCCGGGGGAAAGCATACTAGAATAGCAGCGTTTTTCTAACTCAGGATAGTGCTATTATTACCAGCTTGGGGGGGTTGATTTTTGGGGCTCTTTTTATATGTATATATATATGAGTGTGTGTATATTTATATATATATGAAAAAAGGCAAAACCAAAACAAATGCAAAAGAACTCCAACAATAATAATAATTAAAAAAAAATCCAACTTTTTTGCTAGCTGATGGCCTTTGTTTTGCTATTTGTGATTCTCTGCCTCAGCAAAGCATGAAGCTTATGAAAGACATATTGTATTTAAGGAAAAGAAAAAGTTTTTTGTTTTGTTACCAGGTTGTTGCCATTTACATAAACGTGATGGCATAGGAAAGACCTGAAATCTGATTGTATAGGTCTCGTTATCTAGTCATGTTTGCTAGGACTCTTGTCAACTTAAATTGTTTTAAATAGTTTTCTTTTGTTTTTTTAATTTCCAGTCATGCTTAATAAGGAGAGTTAAAGTTTTGGGTATGAGGTATCTGCTTATTAAAGAGCCATTGTCTGAAGTTGGATCAGTTCTACCTGAGCTGTTTATTATTACTGCCACTTCTTGTGGGTTTTCAGGCTGTTCTCTACTTCTCTGACATCCCTGGTATGCAGAATGGGAAATCGTAATTGTCTGTCAAACTTACGTTTATTTGTTTAAAAGGTGGAGCACTTGTCACTGGCAGGAGGGCTGAGACAGATGTCTTTCATTGAAGCTTGATGTTTGGTATTTCTGCTGTTGTTATTTTAACTAGAATTTTCACATGTGGCAATTATATGGTTTACCTTCTCAGAGTCTGAGTTTTGCAAAGGGACAATCGGTGGTGATGTCTGTGGTGCCTCTTGAGTGCTGCTTCTCTGTATTGGCCTTTGTGCAGGTGTTTGGGTTCAGCACTGTGATTCTCAAGTAAAGCTCTGATGTGCGACTCTGCACTTTTGTGGCACACCCTGTTGTCTGGTGGTGCTTAGTTACAGGAGAATACAAGTGGGTGTGAATACTATGTCTAAGTAGTGTGACTAAACTTGATTATGAATACAGTTCAGACACTTGAATAAGTTGTTAGTTTATTATCAGTAAATACGCTTTGTGACAGAAATGAGCAATGGATTTTGAAATCCTTTTTAAAGGAGAATTTATTAAGGTGTATTTCAAATAATTCCAAAATTGTTCAGTCTGAAGGATACTCGTACTGAAAAAACAATCTAATGATAAATCATACATCTTGGGTTTTACTGGCGTAAAATTGGAATGTTGTATAGTCTATAAAATTAATAAGGGACCGATGCAGTGTGTGCATCCATTTTTGTTTGTTTGGTTGGTTTTGTTTTTACTTAAAATCACACAAAGCTGATTTAGCACCACTTGTTTTCTATCACTTTGTGTAGGAAATTCACATTTCCAGAACAGTATTTAAATGACTAACTATTGGTATGTAGGAAGTTCCATGGGTTGGTGGGAATATGCTCTTATATGCGTAAATCCTTTGCTGGGTTGGGACTTGTATCTAAAGCACAGCAACAAAGCCAAAATAAGATGTTATGAATACTTCTAAGCTTTCTTTTTCCTGAGCATCAGTTGCTCAGTGATTCGTTATGGCTGGAGTCTTTCTCGTATCTCCTCTGTTACTGTTCCCCTCTAAGCTCTGCTTTGAGAACCAGAAGGTTTCCCTAGCATGCTGCTATCTATCTTTGGGAGTTTGTTCAGGAAGTGGTTGGCTGGTTAATTACTTGGGATTCAAATGGACTTTAACCTCTTCTAAGAAAAGGAAGGCGGGTGACGATTTGGGGAAAACTGAACTTGGTGTGCAAGTCCCGCAGGAACTAGGCATAAAAGAGTTTGTTAGAATTTTGGGTACAACAAAAAGGCTGAGACCCCAGGGAAGGAGGTGGGCTTTAAGATTTAGAGGAGCATCAACAGCAGCTCTACATTGAGCGTTGCACCACATAATTTCCCCATCAACATTTTTCTTGCAAACTCTTCCAACTTGCCTTTGTTTTGCCCCTCTCTTTTCTTACAGATACTACACCAAAACCTCATACTTCCTAATTTATGGTGACCTCTATCTCTTCATAATATCATTTGGGGATATGTGTGTGTGTGCTCCCTGCCTGTGCTTTTGTAAAGCAAAATAGTGCACAGAAGGTCATAATTTAAACAGAGAGATTTGCTCAGAGGTCATTCAGGTTCCTGCTACTCTCCAGGGCATCTGTAGCTCTCATGGCTCAGAATCACAATCAGACTGGAAGAATAAAGGTGACTTTGACTTGAATTTCCATTGTCTGAATTTATTTACCAGATATGTTGGGTAGGTTGAGGATTCTCTGCATGTCCCATCTCTTCTTCTTAAGCCTGCATCATTGCTGTTCAGTCACAGATTCCTTTTATCATGTCTTACAGTACGTGTTGTCAGCAGTAGCAGTGTTATCTGTGTGATGGTGATGAAACTCCCAATAAAATCTGCTTGGAAAGACTCATTGTAATACATGCCCGTTTTCTTCCACATGGTTCACTGTGGTCTAGATTGATTCTCAAACTTGCTAGCATCTCTTCTAAGACTCTCCTGACAGTTCAAATACAGCAGCTCTTCAGCTGTTTTGGACTGTTTTCCCTTAACTATGTTTTATACTTGCGCTAGGCAATAAAGGCCACTTCAAGGGATCATTGCTTTACCTATTGTTTGTCTAGTGTTCTTGCACTATGCCACAAATAATTTTTTGAATCAATAACACTTCAAAATAAGTATGATGTTACAATCTCTGGAGTGGAGAACTCCAGATTAGGATACTGGTCAGTGTTGTAGCTGACCTTCTAGACTGTCTTGTAGACTTGGTACTATTCTGTAATTTTAAGGTGATGAAACTGTTAAATATTTTTGTCTAACTAACTAAAAAGGGGAAAAGGATGGTTACCCAAAGTCAAGGTCCATGTAGTATAGTGTTATACTAATGATGATGAAAATTGTTGAATGCTGAGACACAACATAGATGATAGAAGATCAGAGTAGTTTTAAGATGCACTAGTTCTGCAAAGCCTCTTAATGTTTTGGGAGTACTGATAACTATTCCTCTAAGCCTTTTGTCCTCATACTTTTGTAAAATGAATACTCTTTGTACTTTGGATTATGGTTTGCTTTTATCAATACTTTTTCTGACGGTGACTCTATGGTTTCTGAAGTACACAATGTATTTGAGATGCAGAAATAGCAACTTAGTATAACGTTTTTTAATTTGTCTTTTCCTTTTATTTGTGATATTTTTGTGTTTAACTGTGACTGGGTTTTGAGTTGCTGGGGTTTTGGTTTTGTTTTGCTTTTTAATACAAGATATTACATTGACTGACTCATTTTTCATTCTGGAGTGGTGATAGGTAACTTGGAGACCACCATTGGGTATCTGTAGTGGGTTTGTTTGTTTGTTTGTTTTTCCTTCTTTTTCCTACAAATATTCCTTCATTTTTATTAATGTCTAATTTCTCATTCTGTCTTACCACAAAGTGTCATTAAGTGGTCATAAGCAGCTACTTAGTCATCCCTGGATTGAACATTTTTAAGGTCTCTTGAGTGTGAATCATTTTTTTCCTTTACAAAACAGGTTAGTTTTATCCACGTGATAGTTAGTTCTACTTGTCCAGTAGAGACATCATGCTTGCTTGCTTACTTAGTGGCTGCGTGGGTTAGATTTCATTCTCTTGTCCTTATTTGGATACAGGCTCCACTTGTTGGAACACCTTTGCTTCTCTCAACATCCACTTATGAGGGTTTTGGTCCTTTTTTGGAGTCCCTCTCTGATAACAGTTTTCAACATGGTGTCTTTAATATCTACGTCTATGTATTTTTGTCATTTCAGTGCTCCTTTTTAGTCCCTAAGTGTCTACATTTTTATGTTAGTTCTTTGAAACTTAACTATGATGTAGTGGATTATTTTCTGAATCCAGAAGCGTTTTCATACCTGAATACTTTAGTTACTGTTGAGAGTCGCTTATGCTATGCAGTGCATCATCTTTCTTCTGTTCTCTATTTATGCCAAGAGGTGATCACTTAAAAGGTGTAAACTGATTGGACTGTACAGATTAAGAAATACCTTTTCTTTTTGTACCTCAGTGTTCATATGAAGATAAAATTATCATTAGCTTCTAATATTATATTTCATGCTCATCTCAGCACATGAGTCATTACTGCTGTCCTAATTTGGAGGCCTGGATTGGAATATTGTATCTGAGGATTTTTACTCCTTGATAAAAATTAAATTAGTTATACAGCTTGTCTGCTAGACTTGTCCCATTTGTTGTTTTCTATTCCACTGGGAACCTGATCTGTTTATTTAATTATCCTCTTTTAAAAATAGGCAACTCAGTTCACTTTTGTGCTTTATTCATATCACCTAAAATAGACAACCCTGCAAAAAGTTATGAATTCAATGTGAAGCTGCTAAATGTTTTTTTTTTTTCCTGGTACATTTTTGGGGTCTTTAGAAAGTTGATATTAAATGTATTTTCAAGGACTAGCTTTTGTAAGCATTCCTTTGGACCAAACTGTCCATATTATCTGTGACTGATTCCCCTTCATGCTTGGCCAATAAGCAATTCATACATTTTCCATCAGACCTGTGTAGTTACTTGGAATGGCATATGGAGAAAGAGGTTCTGGTGCTGTTACTTTGCATGCAGATTTTTTTTATTATTGTTTACAAGCGTAGTCTGTATAGAATTGGAGACCAACTTGTCTTCTGTATCTTAAAGGATATCACATAGATGACAAGTAGAAATCAGTCACCCTTTAGATTATACAAAGCTAAAGGCTTATCTTTTCTACAGGGGAAAACTGGAAATTGGGCCAGATTGGCATGGTGATGTTTTGGTATTCTTAACATTCAAAATCAGCAACAAAATTGATTTCTGAAACTAGAACCAAACAAATAAGTATCTTGGTTGTGTAGCAGAAAGTTTGAATGTCAAAAATAGCTTGGTGTACCTAAGAATCACAGGCAAATTTAGCTTGGAAGGGGCTTATTTGAAGGCAGATCACGTTGCTCAGGGCCTTTCCAGTTCAGTTTTGCATTTTTAGTGCTGAAATTTGTTGACTGTCATCTTTTTTGGTTTTCAACTCAAGCAAGAGTCTGGTTCTGTCTTTATTGCACCCTCCCTCTGGGGTAGTGGAAGACAGAAATGTGATTAGTGCTGCCTTACCCTAGGTATGTAAGCCAACTGACCACTGGTTTCTTGGAAGAAACCACTGAATAAACAAAATCTCTATAATTACTGTAAGAGTTGTTGGCTTCAGTGGCTTTTTTTGCTTCCATGTGTGTCAGACCTTCCCTCTATAAAACTGCTCTCTCTGTCCCCTGGCCTTAATTCAGCAATATACCTGGTACTCAGATTTCTTTCTAGGGAAGATGCATGTGTACCCATGGAATTCATATTGAAATTAATCTGTACTACATGAACACACTTGTTCTTGGTCTTCAGTTTGTCGGTATCTGAACCTTATAAAAATTGGGAGTGGGATGGGAAGGAGGGGTGTCCATTTGAATTAGTCCTGTTCTTTGATGCCTTCCTGCACAAAACTCTTTCTGCTGCCAGGAGAAAGAGACAAAAATATATACCCATGACATTATTCTAACTGAACAAATTCTTTGTACATTCTGAAGAAAAGATGGCTTGTTCAGGCTTCAGTAAGGCATAGGCAGTTCATACCCTATGTGAACATACATGATGTCAGGATTTTTATTTGGTTTGGGTTTTTTTTTTTCAAGCATTTATGAATTCTTACTGTATTGAGAGTTTCACAGCTACTGTTTTGGTATGTTAACGTGGGAATTCATCCACGGAAAATTATTCTGTGGCTACTTGACTATCGCATTATTCTTTTACTAAGAATTGTAAAATAAATATCCTCTTTTTATTGAATATGACTTTCTAAATGAATGGTCCGTCATGTTCTTACTTTTAAGCTTTGTATATTAGGTATAGAACTCTAAAATAGAAGAATCTGAAATTCAAATAAATGTGGTTTGTGATTTCCCAAATTAGAAATAGGTCTTTACTGCCCCTCTGTTCTCTTCTGGAGAAATCCAGTGAAGAGGTAGAAACCTCACATATGAGGTTTGATATGTCCTAATTTTTTTGTTTCCCAACTTGGATAATTAAATTCTGCACAAGATGGTTAGTCCTCCAAGATGTCTACTAATGAGCATTTATAGTTTCTCTTCAACTGTGACAGTTGGCTGGGGAGTTGAAGAAGCAAATAGTACTCTAAACTGCTCCCCCTTGTTGGCATGACCTCAGGTAGCTAGGAGGAAGAGGAAAAAAAGACCAGAGCACCCTCCAAATTTGGAAGATGAGCAAGAACACTCTACCTCATAATGCATGAAGGAACAGCAGTTGCCCTCTTTAGAGAAGGTAAAACTACAGTAAAAGCTTTTTGCCTAATGCAAATAGAATTGGACAGTTACGTTGTCTTATTTCTGGAAATCTGGCCTCTTCCCATTGACAAGAATGTAGTTCAAGCCTGCTGCAACAAACCTTAAAAATGTAGACTGTGTTTCATAGAAAAGGTGGGTTGTGATAATCACTAATAAAGGAAAAAGTTTTCGATCAGCTGCTGTCATTGTGAAAATGTGTGTTTTATTTTTAAGCAGTTATTAACATGCCTATTTTGTTCAGAAAGTTTTAAATTGTTTTTACTGTTACAATAGCCCTAGTCTTGGCAGACTTGGACTTTTGTTAATATACAGATATTCCTAAAAATTATTTCCATTTCTTGTTATACTTCTGGATCTTCTGTCTTGTTGTTTTTTTGCTTTGTTTTCTTCTTCAGCTGTGTTATATGACAGAAGTGTTCAAATATGTGTTTTGGTTCTAATGGTAAATATTTAGTCTTTTGCCAGCCATTTTGTAAAATAATTTAAAATTCAGGCTACTTTTTAAAGAGAAAGGGCTAAGCATTGCAGGAACATCTGCATTCAAAATAAGTTAGTTACTGTTTATCATTCATTTTTTATTTTTATATTTCCCTTGATGCTGACAATTAGGTGTGCAATTATAGTGGCTTTTGACTGCATTTGTCTGTGAATTGTTTCATATCGCATTCTGTTTCCTTAGCTGTAAAAATTATGCTTTCTTGAATACGTACCTGGCAAATATTATTTATCCCCTGCATTACAGATATTCCATAGTTATTGTATCTGTAAGTTATTTCTAAAGTCCAGAACTTCCCCCCCACCTCTAATCATTTAAATGACTCTTTCATACTTTGCATTTTCTGGAAAATAATGGTAGTAATATTGTTCCTAAAAGTAGGCTCTTTAACATTGATTTAGCTGAGGAGCTTTCTATGCTGAATTGTTTGCAGTCTGTTGTGCTAATTTACAAGTCATATAAGTAACTTCTGGAAAGCTTTAATGCTTTATAAAAAGTATTTTATAGTTCTTAGGGAACAAGCGGATTAGTACAGGTTTTAATTACTTTCTTAAACATACCATATATTTTTGTGTTAAATCTCAACTATCTAATGAAAACATAATTTCATGAAATATGGAGCTTGAATTACTTGCTTAATTGAAGTTAGATAAATTTGTGGCAAATAGGCAAGTACCTTATTTTCAGCAACCTCCCTGCTGTTCCAAACCGTGCACCTTTATAACAAGTAAAAGGTTTGTGTATGTTTTCTAGGATATAAGCACAGCCTAGCTTTTAAAGAAAACTTGCATAGGCTGAGGCTATGAACTTATGATCATGTGTACTTTCATTTTGTTTCAGATATATAGCCAACTGTGGATCAGATTAGTTTTTGTCTAGTAAATATTTCAAACAATCTATGAATTAATGTAATTTTTGAAGGTATAATGTTTTAGGGAACTTTTTAGTTTATTTGGCTCTAAACGTGTATTTACTTTTGGTAGCAGTTTGGTAATGTTATGTGCAAATCAGCAGTTATTTCTAGTGGGTTAAGTAACTCAGCTGAGTTCAGCTGAGTCAAAATTGACAATTTAATTGTTAGGACAGAGCCACAATTGGTAGTTTGAACAATTTTTACCTGACCGTGTGAAGAGTAGATGCTTTCTGAGTCACAGATCTTGTTGAAGACTTCTAGTATATTATAGCCGCATGTATATCAAATTGATTTCATTTACCATTTCTTACTGAAGCAATTTGATTTTCTCTAATGTCTCAGTACTGCATGTCTGTGCTGCTATGGCATGTAATGCCTGTCTGGTGGGGATACAGCTTGTGATGCAAAAGTGAGGCTATATAAGTAACTAAAAGTAATGAGGCATTCATTGTCCGAGATTATCGTTACGGTAAGCGTATTTGGAAAAAAAACTTTTCTTCATTGATGTCATACAATTCCCTGCATTGAACACTGCTTGTCTTTTGGAAAATAGTTTGTAATTCTTGCATTTCCCCATGTGTGTATGTGTTTTAATGAGGAGAAGGAATTCCTTCTGAATAATAGTCAATTAAGTATGAAAATTTTGTGTATCTGTTTCTTGTTTCCTAACAGCACAACTTGGAGACTATAGTGCTGCAGTACATCCGTCAGGATATCTGTCAAATTACAGCTTTATACCAGAACAGAACAAAGATTTTCTTACCAAAGTAGAATCACTACATGAGCAACACAGGTAACATTAACTTTTAGTTCTCCCTCACCTCTTAAGTTTTTAAAGAATAAAAAAGAGATGCCAAAATGAAGACTAAAGATCTTAGTAGTTTCAGTACAAAGGCAGTTTTATTTCATATTACTTCTATTAAATGAAATATTTGGTTTTATCATGTAGCTGGTATTCTAATCACATGTAGAGTATGATGCCAATGTGGTAAAATGTTTAAATAAATTTCTAGCTATAACAACCAGTAGATCAGTTGGCCGTCTACATTATTAATTGCAGCCATCTAGAATGCTGTACTAGATGGTTGAGGATTTTTTTGGATCAAGGACATTTGGCTATTTTTTCAAATCCTATATATTTTTCTGGTCTATGAGTGGGGGTAAAAAAGGCAAACAAACAAACATGAAACATTTCAATTAATATTGTGCTTTCTCTCCACTCTCCTGAATGTAATATACAGACTACAATAGATTATTCCAGTCAGTCCGCTGCTAATTACTCTTTTTGACCCTGCTGATTTATGTCTTGTAAGACTCCAGCTCCAGAATTAGTGCCCTTGATCAGATACTTGTAAGCTGAATGCAAATATGCCAACCTAAGAAATTATCTGTGAGCATTTGAGCAAATGAAATCCCAGTCTCTCTGGACTTGTTCTCTCTGTCTGTATCTTTACTGCAACAGAGCTAATTCTCCACTCTCCTTTGGTTTAAAACCTGAAATAGCTCCATGTCTCCTCCTGATATTCCTTGACTTTTTTGTCATCTTTTGATACTCTCACCTCTCGCTCTTGTTTCTTTACTGCTAGTGGGTGTAGTGAGTAGTTCTGAACTTCAGGTCTGCTGCCTTGCTGTCTAGAACATGCATGTTGCATTGTTATTTATGGGGCAAAAAAGAGATAATCACTGAACTCTAAATGCAGCCATTCCCTCTGTATAGGTACCTAATATAGACTCCTTTCCTAGCAGCTGATATTCAGGAATGCAACAGCAGAAGCCTCTACTTTCAAATTAATTAGCAGTTTCCAGTAGGCTCAGGAGTTTTGAGAAGGAAGACTTGTAGACATGTGTGAATAAATCTGCTTATCTTTATGAAGCATCATAGTGAGACTCTGAAGAGTCTCAAAGTGGTTGGTTTGAATTAATTTATTTAGTGCTGTCAGAGATATGAAACTGATTGTGTCCTGCAGAGAAAAGACTAGTAATTACTATTGGTCCAGACAGAGGTGTGGTGAGAGGTCTGTGAGAAAGACTCCTTTCTTTTCTGGGTCCTTTCAATAAAATTGATGCTTTCATTGAGTGGTTTTGGTAGAGTGAAGCTTTGATGACCGAGAGGTTTAAAGTAGGTGGTGGTAGTTGAAGTTCTGAATAAAAATACTTGAACAGACTGGACTGGGAAAAATGTTTCTTTATTGCTTTAACACCTTTTTTGAAACTTAGCTCTTCAGTACTATTTATTTCAGAGTGCAGGGAGAAGAAACAAATTATTGTACATTCTGGCAGTATTTCTTGCATCCTTTGGCATTCGTAGTGATTACTTATGTCCAAGACATTGTTTTGACTAGGTCAGTACCAGTATCATACCTGATGAGAATGGATGACTGATTGGAATCTTTGGTTTTAAAAACTCCTGTAGATTCTGTCTAGCCTTTCTGTGAAGATATGCAATATGCTTATTTGAGGTATGGGGATTTTTGAGTTCTTGTCACTGGGGAACAAAATAACAACAGAGTCATAGAAGCTTTCCAGAAGACCCAAAGATAGAATCCTTCTAAGTCTTGCAGCACATTTCACATCTAGTGGCAGGAGAAATAAGTATTTTAGGATTCATATAAGTAGATAAACTTGGATGGCTTTTCCTTTGTGAATTTCGTAACTATAACTTAATTTTCTTTCTCACCTTAGGTTTTTTTTTGAGACATTCTTGTTTCTAATCTTTCTTCTAAATTACTTCCTTCCGAGAGGCTATGCAGTATAAAATATTTACAGATACAGCTTCTTGTTACAAAGAAAGTTTTCATTGGGAAATTGGTTTCTCACCCCTTTAAGCAAAACAAATACAAATGATTTTTCAGAACAGGTCCAGAGTGGCTTAAGGTGTAATTTGCTCCATTTTAGAGAAGAGTTTAGGAGGGCCTTCACCACTGAGGAACTTGTGGCACTAGTTAATGAGGTTTATTTGTCAGACTGTGGTCTTCTTCTGGCTTCCCACATTTGAAATAAATATATTATCATGTCTTTTATTTTTGACTGTGGTAAATATACATTTCTTTTTTCCTTCTTTCAGTGGCCTCAAGCAATCTGAAGCAGAGTCCTGCTACATAAATATAGCACGAACACTTGAATTCTATGGAGTGGAATTGCACAGTGGTAGAGTATGTTTACATTGTGATTTTTTACTTGGGGGGAAAAAGAAAAAAGGTTATGTGTTTTACATGAACTTAATAGCAGCAGAAAAAACCACTAGCATTTAAGTATTGACTTGAATGTGTGTTGCGTTTATTTAGAGTTGGGTAATTTTTTAATACATTTTCAATGTAACATAGGTGTTGGAATTTCAACCATCTAAGCTAGATCTCCTTGAAGGAATAATAGTGTATTTTTAACATAAGTTGTTTCAATACTGCAATATATTTTACTTAATAATTTTACTAAAGTTTATGATTGTCTTAGCATGAAAGAAAATGAATGCTCTGTTTAGTGCTATGATGTAGTTGACAAGTGTTTTAAGAGTTCATGTTCTCTGAATTTCCAACAGTGTTAAGAATATAGAGGATTTGGTTGTGACTTGGTTTTTTTGGTTGGATGGGGTTTGGGTTTTGTTTTTTAAGTTTATTCTTGTATTTCCTGACTCCAGGCTAAATCTAAGCAGTACTTAACAGTGTGGAAGATGACCACTAAAAATCAATTTGAGATCTTTCAGATACAGGGTGTGCATTGATAAAAACATGTCCCAGTATTTCACTGGCTGCTGGGATTTCATAAAATCATAGAATCTTGGTTTTGGATTTTTTAGATATAACACCAGTGAATTCATTATAACAAATAGCATGGAAGATTAGTGTTTTGGACTGGGACAGACGGGAGTGGGGAATGATTTTTATTTTTCTGGCAAAGCTCCTGGAGAAGATCCTTTAGCCTAAGTAATCCTTAGCAAGTGTTTAGCTAATCCTTTATTTCTGCTAAATCATGTAGGTTTTCAGCTTTTTCTCCTAAAGCTGTTAATTGTTATTTAAAAGTAGGAACCTAGAGTGAGCTCTAAGTGCTAATAATACAGGGTTTTGCCCTACTTTAGGGTGGCTGTATCATGGTAGGGGCAGCTAACGTACATGCAGTTTATCACCTGAAATACCTTAGTTTTCTCCCCAAGTGTTAAAATAAAGGGCTGTCAATTCTGGATTCCTGCACGATGCTGGCATAAACTGACAGTTCAGGCATTTCTTCCAAGGGAGATTCAACCAGCTCCTCTAGCAACAGCTCTTTACAAAGTGAAGCAGCAGGTAGCTGAGGATTATGAATAATTTCAGCTGATTCTGGTCTATCTTGAGCATATTTGAGCTGCTACCTACCTAATGATTTTCTTTTATTATACTCTCAGAGATAGCACTGATATTCCTCTCATCTTGTCAGTATTCGGTGTTAATACACTAGATTATGCTCATTCTCTATGTACTACTCTGGTATTTCCCTGGAGGTTTATAAATAATGCAAATTTGGTTCAGCTTCATTCATTCATGTGCCATTATCGTGCTTCTATGCACCTATTTTAAAAGGATTTATTGTAGACTTTCCATTGTATTATTAGAGCACATGCTATCTGTTCTATTCTTCTGTACCCTGTTATATAAAGAAATCAGGATTGGACATACAAGAAAACCGTATATTAACTGAGCACAGAGTACCATCTAGAGGAGCATCTAAGCTACTGAAGTCTTTAACAGAATCCATTACTTTTGATCATCCTTAAAAAAGTAGTGTGCAACTACTTCTAAATCAACCCTGATGTTTTAATCAATGGATTCTACACTTACATGTAGATTTGTGCATGTGTCCATCTCTGTTTACAGATTTGTTTAGTAATGTATTAGTATGTGTTGATTACAGAGAAGTAGGATGCCAAGATTTTTAACTTCTGTAACTTCAGTTTCGGTTTAGACTTGAAATGACAATTCAGTGTCCTCCCCAACCTTTTAATTTGAGCATTTGCTTATATGGAAGCATGTGTTTCCTCTTGAGTCTCTCAATACCTATAAAGGATTGTAAATGTGTGGATTATTTTTTCCAGATAAGCATGTTAAGCTAATGCGCAGCTTTTAGTTTAGTTAACAATGGTTTACTTAACTTTAGTGTATCAAATATCCATGTACACGTGTATATTCCTCTAGCATACTCTCACATGCAGAATTGTGGTCACCTCCTGCCCGGTCTTTGTTGGCAGGACCTTTTTGGAAAAAATAAGGAATTGTTTCCTTTGTCTTTTTAAGCAGCTTAGTCAGGACATTTGTGTTCAGTTCCTCAAATTCTGTGACATTTACCTTGACTGATCTTGGGAGGTACTTTGACTTCTTTCCCATGGTGACATTAATAAGGCTGGACTTGAAAATTTAGTTTGATACTGATCTAAGAATATCTAGTGTAGTAAGACAAATAGCATAACTTGTTTTATTGAGTGAAAGTTAATTATACCTGGTAGATAATATCAGAGGAAAGAGATGCATTTGAAGAGAAATCCAAATATGTGGTTGAATTGTTGCCTCAGGAATAGCAACTTAAGTATAGAAAACTTGAATATTAATTTATAAGTAGGTAAGTGGGAATAACACAAACTGCATCGGTGTTTTTACAGTATTTTTCTTTTGCAGGATCTCCATAATTTAGATCTCATGATTGGGATTGCATCTGGTGGAATTGCTGTATATAGAAAACTCATCTGCACAAGCTTCTATCCCTGGTAAAATCCTTTACTAGTAAATAAATATGCCCGACCTTTTCAATCTTATTTTCATTTTCTTTAACATTTATTCCAAAGAAGCCTGCAATACACAAATTTGTTTGTTATGGAGTATCATTGTATTTGCTCGTATTGAGATAGAAATGAAACCTGTTGCTTAGGCTTTTAATTCTCTAAGACTTTTGAACTGCTTGCACTATGTGAAGTCTTGAGATAATTCACATAAATGTCTAAGCATATAATTAGGAGGACCCTGTCATCTTAGAGATTCACTGTTGTTATACCCACCAATATGTCTTTTTAAAAGAAACAAACAACAGTATTACTAGTAAAGCTCAATAGTCTGGTTGGTTTATCCTGTTCCTTCAGCAAGAAGGTATTTGCTTCATGGAAATAAAATGTAGAATTATTTCTTTGGAGTTTCAGGTTTACTGGAACTTGGATAACATAATCTAGACAAATTTTTGAAAGTCATCAAACAAGGCTATGTAATGTAAACAAGGCTATAGAACATTAACAAGTTTTGGAGTTTCAGAGGAGAGACCTTTGCATTATTCTGTGATACTGAAAACATTAGAATGCGTCATAATGCTTCTTTGTACAGTTTATTTTTTGGAGCAATGTGTACAAGAAGTTTAACACAAATGACATTAGAAAGTTAAGCTATATTAGTTAAGCTATAATTATTTATAGTACTTATGGGCTTTATTAGTTATCCTAAGAATGATAACATAAATTAGAAATTATATGGAGGCTGGGCATTTCCTTGAGTCAGAAAGAATTTTTTCCACTTTTTCTTATTTAAAATAAGTTGTGAATTTGTTTTGCATACTGTATCAAGTATAGCTTTATCATGTAATGCATGATTTTGTTATGTAATTTGTGGCAGTTTTTCTGTAGAATGGTTTCAGTAAGATGGTTTAGTGTTCTTAATCATGACAGAAAAGTGCATTCTAATGGGTTGAACATGCTTTTTGCCCCTTGATTATATAAAAAGGTCCTTTCTAGCAATATTCCTTAAATAATCAGGTCATTCCATTCTTTCATTTATGAACCCAATCATATAGGTATTTCCTAGGGGAAAACAATAAAATTGGTTTCAATTTAAATTTTAGTGGAAAAGGTACTGCACAGTCTCTGGATTTTTCTTTTATTTCTTTGCGGTGAGTTGTTTTTCAACTCACTTGGATGTTCTGTAGCCATCCCCATCTGTCAATAATGCCTTCATACAGCACAGCAACATGTTGTATTTTTCCATTTCTAATGCACACTAAAGCATAAAATACTTTTACCTTTCATCTTTGTGACCTGAGCTCTGCCCTTTCATTTGTCAATCTCTCAGCTTCTCTAAACAGCTGCAGGTTTTAAAAAACTGCCAGCTGGAGGCACATTTTCTGTCTTTGGCAACTCTTGTTCTGCCAATTTGGTGACCTCGGGTATGAGCAGGTAATAGTTATTCCCGAACTCCAGAGGAATGGCATTTTAAAATCCAGGATGATATGATTTATTCTTGTGAAGGAAGAGGGACCTTTATAGCACATAAGATAGGAGGAATCCATAGCTTCCTGTGCTTTTACTCTTGGAGAACACAGAGGAATAAAATACAGAAGCTAAATCAACATTCACAAAAAATATTCTCATTTACAAAAAGAAATTCAGGCAATATAACCCACAGATTTTTCATCTTAGGCAGCAATATTTTCAGCTGACAGCTAGCGCAATTGTTCCAAGTTTTCATACTCTCTCTCTAAAAATATCTTCTCAACGTGAGAGGAGCAAAACCTCACTACACAGGGGATAACTTTTTGCTATTTTATTCTTGAACGAATTAGTGTTATTTCTTTAGGTAGGAGTGGTGTCCGTTCCCTGCCCACCCCAGTCTCCCTCACTCAAACAAGCAAACAAGGAAAGTCACCAGAGCAGACTACATTGTGCTGCATTTCAGTATAAACTTTCAATTTCTTTTTAGACCTCAGAGCAGGATATATTTCTGTAGTGTCTGGAGTTTTAATGTGTCATGAGCTGAAGGTGTGGAGGTAAGGAGATTCCTTACAGAACAGTATATGCCTGAAAATACAAAAAGACCCTATTCAGATAATTGAAATAGTATTTAGGCTTTTTATGTAACACCACTTGTACTAAGTAGTTTTTCCTATGGGCTGAGCAAGCTTCATCATAAACGTGGTGGAACTCAAGGTGGCAGCAGACACCATCAAAGCACTCTTCCCAAAACTTTTAAGTACTCTGCAGCATTAGTGCGTGACAACAATACAACTATGCCATATGGTAATAGTCAAAGGGGACCCAAAAGTTTTCAGGAACAGAGGCAGTGAGAGAGTACTGCCTTGGCAAAAGGCTGATTTTCAATCAAAGCAACCTACATAAAGAGCTGACTGATCAGTCAGAGGCAATCCAAGTCAAGACAGGTTTAAAAAATAACTCTGGATTTAATGTAGTATTCTATATGCTCTGTAAAGTTATTCTTGGGGTTGCTTGACTGTTTTGTGATAATTTCCAAATTCGTTTTGCAGTAAAATATTATATTTATGGCAAAACCCATACAAGCACTCTACATAGGCAGCAATTGAGGTTATGCATTAAATGCTATTCAATGTGTGCAGTTTCTTTGCTTTGAAAACTTCAGAGAAACTGCTAGAGGAATAGTGGGTAGTGGGGAATGAACAATATGACATTGTCCCACATGATGACAGCAATGCAGAAACTGCAGTAAGAACTAAGGTGACCTTCAAGATGGTTCACACCTGATGAGGACTAAGATGCTGTGAAATGTTATCAGTTGACAAGAATATTATGAAACTTCTAGCAGCAACCTTCCAAAATCTTTTCATGGGGTGGTTTTTTTTTTTTCAGGTGAATATTGCTTGGTCAGACCTTAAATAGCTTTCCCAAGGCATCCATATGATTCCAGCTGATCACAGATTATATTATTTTTTTTCCAAAATATGTAGATTTACAGTTATTGAAGTAGAAATATTGCAGAGAAAATTTAGGTATTTTAGGCCAATCTTGTTTTGCTGTAGGAAGGTGCGTGGGTTCCTAGCAGTTTGTTTAATTTAGCAAAACTGATAAGCATTTAACTAAATTGAAAATTGCTTGAGCACCAATTCCAATTGTAATCCTTGCCTTAGGAATTCTTTATTCATATTTTATATATATATATATATGTGTGAGGTGTTTAGTTCTGTATAAAATTATCACATAAGTTATGTAGGAATGTTAACACATTAAGTGGAAAGTGTATTAACATTCATTCTTAGAGTTTTTGTACTTCTACAATTATGATTTTAACTACAGTGTTTGTTTAGTTCTTACTATAAGTGCATGGTATTTTTCACATTTTGAAGCCAATTCTGTGAAGTATCTGGGAAACATCAGATATTGTATGACCAGCCTTGTCATGTCATTAGGTTCTTAAATTTTGTTCCTTTAGTCACAGTTGTCATATGATTCTTAAGTTATAGAAACTTGACACGCTTAAAATTTGTGCAGCTTGGTAAAGGATGTCATCAAGTTTTTGATGCAAGAATAGATTTGGTGGGAGAGAATTGCTAGTGAACTATTTAAGGAGTAAATGAGGAAGAATCTTAATTTTAAAAAGGCTTTTCCTTCTTAGCTAGAACTTTTCCTTGATTTTCTTGACACCTATTTGCTAATCAACACAGGAGATGACTGCTGATTATTCACTGAATATTTAATAGGTATAATCTTTTAGGTTTGCTGAATGTGGTATTATTTTTCATTGTTTTATCCCTCTTACTGTTTAGTATTTCACACTCTGTTTCTTTCTTTTAGGGTAAATATATTAAAAATTTCCTTTAAAAGGAAAAAGTTTTTTATACAACAACGACAAAAACATGTAAGTAGTCCATTTTCTTTTGCTCAAGTGGTCATTCTCAATTTTTTTTTCCTTAAATGTAAAGACAATAAAATGTGGATGAGAAGGCTTTGTTGTGGTAACCTTCCTTTGAAATTCTGTTTTGTTAACTTGTCCTTACTATTCTGGTGTTCTTGTCATCTCTCTGTTTCCCATTTTTGTGTCATTTCCAATACTGAATCCTTCCACATTCAGTCTGTTGGGACTGTATCTTTGCTATGCAGGTTTCTTCTCCCTTGAGGACTTGGGGTAAATGCAAATCTTCATCCTTTCTCCAGTATTTAGTAACCTGGCATGCTTCTCTTTTCTTGCCAGTATCTGCTGCTCTTTTCTTTGATGCTCTCCCTGCCCTGTAGAGCTCCTTAATGCAGTGAATCTACTAAACAGCTTAAGAGGACTTTGTGAGGTCCCTTCTGATTGTGGGTCTCAGTTTTGGGAGAAAAGATGATTCCTGAAGAAAGGTAGTTATGTAGCCAAAAGATATAAGGTTGGAAATGGGGATAGTACTCCTCCTGCTGCATTTTTAGTGTGAGGTGTCCCTGCCCATGGCGGGGGGGCTGGAACTAGATGATCTTAAGGTCCTTTCCAACCCTAACTATTCTATGAGTCTATATAACATGGAGGCAAAATACATGAAGATAGCTGATAAAGCTGATGTAAAAGTTTTCTGCTTTAACAGACATCTTCATAATGTTGTGTGCTTTTTGCAGAACAGATGTAATATTAGTCTTTATAATGGGGGGAAAAAAAAAATCTTGATTACAGTACTGTGCTGCCACAATATGAACAGATAAATTTAGGTGTCTTTTTACAATGAGAAAAGAATGTTTAATGTTCTGGTCATGCAGAAATTAGTGACCAGCAGATATATATATATTTCCATTTAGTTGAGGATAGAACTTGAATAGATAGTAAAAGGTAAATGTTAAAAGAAATCTAAACTTTATGAAGGATCTTTCCAGTAGTAAATGAGCTCTTTAAACTGATAAGAGTTGTGTTACAAGAAGACTTCTTGACCCACATTGATTAGAAGGTCTGCTGAACACAGATTGCTATAGATGCTTAGATGCTTTTTTCCTATCCAAAAGGAGAATGTTTTCATCTCCAACCACCCTGCCCAAGTTTTCTGGGTATCTTCCAGATTTGAGGGGTATGCATGTATGAACTCATGCTTACTTTTCAGGGCTCATGTGTAAATGAAGTTACTATCTAGAGATACTGTTACCGTATGAATGCTTACACAGATAGCATGCACAAATGACACTATTTTCTCTTTTGAGAGAGCATGTTCTAACCCACCGTAGAGGGATCTTAAGTTTTATGGAAGCTGTATGCTTCTAAATATACTGTTTCTATGCAAACTTATCTCAGTCTGTATGTATTTCACTGTATGAAGAAGCGAGTGGTTGGCAAACTATTCTATTAGCTTGTGAGTGTACTTGTATTTGAATTACGCTCAGTGTAATTGTATTACACTTGCAGGTATTACCCTTTGGATTTGAGAATTAAAATTCACTGATAAGTAGTCATTTTAAATTCTAAATATCTTCAAATATACAAATATGGGCAAGCTTATGGACAGCAATTTCCAAATCTGTCTGTGAGAATAAATGTAGGAACAGAACCCTCTCTGAGAGGATTAGTAACAGTGAATAGTAAAATGAATGTACTTACAGGTTTTGGTGTTTTTTTGGAATATCAAAGAATTCAGTGGCAATATATAAGAGTCTTTGGACTTAAAATCGTATAAAATGTGTGTTTGTTGCATAAAGACTTGACTGCTGTCAAAAATGGAATTTCTGTTTCTGGAGACCTTTGAAGAGGACAGTATTCTTAAAGTTTGCTCAATTAAGTGTTTGATAAATGGTGACAGTTCAAGGCCCTTTATTCTTTTAACTAATCTCCTTTTAAGTGATCATAGCTCTTTATTTCATAACCCTCTGAGATTACAGTAATGCACACTGTATCATGCTTAAAGATCTACAGAACTGTAGGAAAAATGGGGCCAGCAACATGACCTTTTTACTCTTTCTCAATAGATATGAAAAAGAAGACCAGGTGTGCTGTTAAATCTCTAGATATATCCATCCTTGACACTTACCCTCCTTTGCTTGAAATTTAGGGCAGGTAGCCTGCAGTACTTCAGTGGTATTGCTGGGATAAGCTTTCTCTTGCAGTGCAGTAGGAGTGAGTGGGCAGCTGAATCACTAAGTTTTCTCCAGAATGGTAGGTCACTTGGGGTTTGCGAGGGCAGATGACTGAGGTGGTGTGGGTCTTTGGATTGATCAGATTTTTACTTGGAAGTACAGGAAGAAATAGGTAAATGAGGGTGAAAATAAGGGAGATGAAAGAATGTGGAGAAAGAGCAGGTACTGCATATTCATCGGAAAGATTTTATTAAAGTTCGTGAAAATGCTGTAACATTTCTGTTTTGCGT
Organism: Psittacula echo; assembly: GCF_963264785.1. Classification (NCBI taxonomy): domain Eukaryota; kingdom Metazoa; phylum Chordata; class Aves; order Psittaciformes; family Psittacidae; genus Psittacula; species Psittacula echo. The sequence continues at coordinate 92,197,822 of NC_137737.1, read as the reverse complement.
GTCATGTAGATTTCTTTACAGAATCTACAGAAAGTTCTCAGAGGCTATGAGTTTGCAGTCATCTGAAATGTGCCATGTTTATTTTCCTTATTTCTCTTACTCCTTTTTCTTATGGCCCTGTTCTGAAGAGTCAGCTTACCTTACTTCATTTTCTCCCTGCTCCTCACCTTCTCTTTTACCCTCTCACTACTTCAGTCTGTTGATCAGCTACTTGATAGGAGTACACAATATTTCTGTATCCACTAAAGAGCTACATAAGGACTGGGGAGCAAGACTGATGAATCAGTGAATGTCTGATGCTATAAGAGCTCATGACATGTAGACTTAATGAAGGGTGCAAGATTTAAAGTAGGAATAGAAACTATGCGGGTTTAAAGGCAACATTTTAAAGCTTCCAGAAATGAAACAGGGAAAATATTCCTGAAAGTTTGCATCAGGTAAATGCTTTGCAGTGCCTGTGTAAAATCAAGAGGCAAATCCTTTTTATCTTTCTCTTAAGATTCTCACTGGTTTTCTAAAATAGTGACTTCAATCACAGATTCTCTGAACTAGTCTTAAAGTGATTTGCAGAATGTGGCATTGTTCTCTGATACAGGGCATTTGTAAAATGTTGCCTAGAAATAAAAAGAATACAGGAAAAACAGATTGAATATTCCAGCCAAAATGTTCTGTAGTTACTTCCCAGCATTATTGTTGCTGTGGAAAAAAAAAAGGCAAAAGGACAATAGCAACTAGAAATCAAGGTGTTATCCAGATGGGACCTCTATTTCTTGCTGGACTGGACGAGAAGGCTGTATTAGATCTTTCAGTCCTTTAATAAAATGTCTTTGCAACCTAAATACTGACTTTCTCTGAAGTATGAGCTGGAAAGAGCTTTACCGGGTTGGTTGCCTGCCTAATTATATGCCAAGATGTCAAAATTCAGTCATAATTCAGAGCAGCTGGAAAAAGATGAGCAATGAAATTGAAAACTTGCTGCTTTTTCACTAAAGTGCTGAGCTCTATCAGCAATTAATTCAGGTCTCACATTATCTTCCTTTCTCCTCTTTGCTTTACTCTTCATTCCACTTCCTTTGCATCTATAACTGTATTAACTAACCAAAGCTTATCTTGTACAAAACTCTCTTGGCATCTGAAATAGCTCCACAAGCGCTATGGTTGGTGAGGGCTTGTCGTGGTTTAAGCCCAGGCCGTAAATCAGAACCACGCAGTCCACTTCCCCCCCACCTTTCTTCCCTCCGCTTCTGGAGGGACAGGGAGGAGAATCAAAAGAATGCAACTCCCAAGGGTTGAGATAAGAACAGTTTAATAACTAAGGTATAACACAAATCACTACTGCTACCACTAATAGTAATAATGATAAAGGAAATAACAAGGGAAGAGAATACAACCGCTCACCAACCGGTACCTCGCCCCCACCCCGTAGTGATCCAGCCCTTCTGGGCACTCTCCGTTCTACATCCTGGGCATGACGTGCTGTGGTATGGAATACCTCTTTGACTAGTTTGGGTCAGGTGTCCTGTCCCTGCTTCCTCCTGGCTTCTCCTCCTCCCTGGCAGAGCATGAGACTCACAAAGTCCTTGGTCAGTCTAAACATCGCTGTTATCAGCTCTGTTCCCAGGCTGAAAGTCAAAAACACAGTGCTGCAACAGCTACTAAGAAGGAGAAAAACTGACTGCTACTGCTGAACCCAGGACAGGGCTTTATGGGTGTCACAATTGTGTTACAACAGTGTTTCACTGGCACTTTGGCACTGAAGTTACAAGTAAGAATTTGCACCAAGACACACAAGCTTTGTATTATGCTTCCTTTTAATCTCCTCATTGTGGCCTCATGTTATCGTCCAGGACATAGGATTGGATTTGAACAGCAGTAGCAGCAGCTCTTTCTTTCACCCAAGATGGATCACTGTTAACATCCTTAGTATCTTCTTTGAGATTGTCAAGCGGATGTTTTTTGCAGATTGTGGCTCTTGAAAGAACATTATTGAAGTCTTATGTGAAGAGTTTGAATTCAGCGATTGGGATTGTTGGGTTTTTTTCCTTTTCTATATTACACCCTTAATGTAATGTTAAAAAGAGGGATTTTTTTTGTCATAGGAGCTCAAGATATGACTGGAAACCTGGAACTCTATTTAGCTGATTAATATTACACTCGTGCATACAAAATTTTTGCCATTCTAGACTTAAATATTTCGTTAACACTGTAAGGGTTAGAAACTGAAAAACTTAATAGTTTTTCAATATTGCTTAAATTTGTAGAGTGTCCATTTTTCAATTTAGAATTTCATATAATCACAGGGCTGTTTTGACTATCTCCTGCTCAAAATCTACTATATGCTAATTTTTTGTTTCCCTAGATGCATTTTTCCTGTTTAAGAGAAAAGTAATTTTATTGCTGTTTTGTGAGCTCATTCTACTGTGTTTGATCTGCTTGTATATATTGAGACACGGTATTTCTTACTCTTACAGAATGAATCCAGAGAGCATATTGTTGCCTTCAACATGTTAAATTACAGAGCATGCAAAAATCTTTGGAAATCTTGTGTAGAGCATCACACATTTTTTCAGGCAAAGAAGTCACTACCTCATGAAAGAAAGATACTGTCAAATTATTGGACCCTAGGTTCTAGAAATCCAACAAAGTAAGTATTGTGTGAAAGCATGTATTGCTTTGTAGTGTGAACAAGAGGATTTGTATCAGTGATAGCTCAAGTTGGAGTGACAGAGTTCAGTTATGCCTGTAGCTGTATCCCAGTCTGTATGCAAGCTATGTCTTCAATAATTCTTTTCATCCAAATTCTGTCCGCATTGAAGGAGGTTACATTCAGGTTTCACCACCTTAAGTGTCACAATTTTTTAATCAGGAATTTCTGGCTTTCTTTTACTACATTCTTTTACACTCATGTGAGGCACATATCCTAGTGTTTATTGCATCAGATGGTTGAACTCTTGGAACCCTTTAGTACAGTTTCTTATTTACACATCTCTGTACCCTTTTAGGTTCTCTCAGCTTAAGGTCGTAGTGGCATTCTATTTAAATTAGGCTCTGAGTTGCATAAATCACTCTTAAACCTTATTCTAAAGGCAGGCTGAATCATATGTCCCAGATTCTGAGAGGTAAGTTCATTCAGCATTTCTGGACTGAATGCTGAATAACCTCTTCTAGGTGCATTCTTATTCCTTGCTGAAAAGATAAAAAACATACTTATTCTTTTCCTACAAAGGATAACCTTGATAATAGGTGAGAGCAAGGAACTGTCACCGCAAAATGTTACAGCCCATTCTAGAAAGGCACTGGCAGCCTTTCAGTATATTTGCTGTGAAGTATGCTTGTATTTGACATTTGCAGCTATTTGAAGTTCAGGATTGTTATGTTCTGTACCATAACTGAAATGTCCAAAGAATATATTGTTAAAGTGATTCTGTGGACAGAGTTAGGGGTTTGGATTTAGGGGTTGGAACTCTAGCTTCCATCACACAAGTTACGTTGAACCTCAAAAGTCACCTGCATTGGAAAAGGCATGAACAGGCCTTTGTAAGAAAAGGCAAGCTGATTAATGCAAGATATATGGAATTCTTCAACATGCATTTTTTGTAATAAGTCTTTCTTTTCTACTCTCCCTCTCTGCTTCACCCATATAAGGCTTCTTTAAAAGAACTGTTTGTTTTTGTAGAATACCAGAGAAGTTTGATGACTTATCACTGGCATACAGAAGACTTACAGAAATAAAATGGGTAATACAGGCAAAAGCTTCTCATGAGTTCATGGACTGTGTGTTAACTAAGATTGAAAATACACATGGGTAACTGATTTTGATATGTTGACATTTCATATTAAGTTTTCCCTCTCTGTTTTTGAAACTGGGAGAAGCTTTAAAAGTACACGTTTAGAAGATGAAGGAATTAATTTGCTTTATAAACATGAACACGATATGTAAAATACTTCAGAGTATGTAAAAAAAGGTTTGGGTTGGTTGTTATCTTGTTTAAATGAAAAGCAGCACAATGTGAGGCATACTTAAGGTTTGATATTTGCATGAGTAATATTCACAGCATAAACCTTTTTTTTAATGCAATGTAAACTTGAGACATTTCAACTCTATAGTGAAGTCCTTGCACATTGTGCTATCCCAGCTGCCCATTGTGTACTGCACAGGACTTAGTAAACCAAAGGTGGTTTCTCTGTAATTCAGAAATCGCTTCTTTTACATGAGAAATCTTAGGCCTGTAAACTTGAGGATGGGGAGCTTATTTCTCTGCCTGTCTTGTGGAATGCTGTGTAAAAAGATGTATAAAAGTTAGTTTATCTCAATTTTAATAATAGGTTAAATTTTTCTTTATGCTGTATAATTCCACTAGTAAGATACTTGTATTGCTTTCCTAGCTGAGGTTCATGTTCTGATGCAGCCCTTATCTTGTCAGGTGCTTGTCACAAGAAGTAGTCCACACTTGGAGATCCAATTTTCATGTCAGATCTTTCTCTTACGTTTTATTGCTGTGAGGAACACATCATTCAAATTTGGCTTCCTTCTGGAAACAGTGTGGTCTGGTGTAGCTCTTGGTGATACAGCAGGTAGACGATTAAAGTAGTCCCATGTTCAGTGAATTAGTAAATTGTTACGCCTTTATGTGTTTTAACGGTAACATGTAGAATCTTTTGCCTGTACTTGAACCATGTTTTCTTAGGCACTCAATTCAGTGCCAATAAGACATACCAAATTTCCTGTTTTCCACTCCATCTTCTTAAATACAATTGAGTTAAAAATAACTCTCAGAAAAAGTCATTTTTGCACAGGCCTGTGATTAGCATTGTAGCAGGGATCAACAAATAGTTTTATTGCCACAAGTGAAGGATAGCAAATGGCTCTGTGAGAATGCAAATGCATAAATAAAGAGGGGTAAGCATAGGGGACTCTTTAAAATACATTAATTATAAAATTGACTTTCAGAAGCATATTGTATTTCATTTAATTTTTCTGCACAAAGTAATTAATGCAAAGTTTTTTATTTCTTTTCAGGTCTGTAAACAGCCAGTACTGCAGAAAAGTTATAGGTGGGATGGTTTGGAACCCATCTATGAGACGATCTTTATCTGTTGAGCATCTAGAGACCAAAAGCCTTCCTTCTCGATCACCTCCTGTTACCCCTAATTGGTAAATCCAGTTTCGGCTTTTCCCACACCTTCCAGCCTCCTACCTTTTCTTATTGTATGTGCTCCAGCAGAATAAGTATGTCATGTGTACATATACTTTCAAACATAGTTATTCTGAGAATACATATGACAACAGGAGAAGAGTGAGTGTCTGTTATCTCAACTTTAGCAAGGCTTTTGATAATGTCTGCCAAAATATTATAGCCAAGTTAAGATACTGTGTTCTAGAAGGGTGGACAGCAAGATAGTTTAAAAAAATATAAATTAAAAAAAAAAGTATGACTGGACTCAGAGAGGAGTTGTTTTAATGGGTCATACTCTGCCTGGAGGCCAATAACAAGTGGAGTACTGCAGAGGTCTGTCCTGGGACCTGTCCTGCTTAAAATCTCTATGACCTGGAGGAGGCAATGGAGTGCTTGCTCATTAAGTTTGCAGACACCAACCTGGAGGGATAAGTCAATATGCCTGGGGGCAGGACTGCTATCCAGTGGGACCTTGGAAGTCTGGAGAAATGGGCCAGTAGGAACTACACGAAATTCAGTGAAGGCAAAAACAATGGCCTGGAAAAGAAGAACCCAGTGCAACCCTATTGTCTGCAATGCAGCCCTCTGGAAAAGGACTTGGTAATCTTAGGTAGCAAGCTGTACATGAGCTATGTTAATACCTGGTGGTATTAACAAAAGCATAGATGGTAGATCAAGGGAAGTGGTTATCCCCCTTTTGCTCAGCATTCATTAGACCTTATTAGAAGGCTGCAGCCACTTTTGTGTCTGCTGGTACAAAATGGGCACTGACAAACTGGAGCAAACTCAGCAAAAGCCACCTGCCACCAAGGTAGTCAGGAGCACTTACCCTACGAGGAGAGGCTGAGACAACTGCACCTTTTCAGCCTGGAGAAGCAAAGTTTTCTCAAATGCCTAATAACAGCCTGGCAATACTTAGGAGGAGGCTATCTGGAGGATGAGGCCAGGTTCTTCAGTGTTGCGTGGTAGGAAGATGAGGTAACACGTATATATGTTGAAATGAGAGATTCTGGATGTAATGCAAAGCTACTTCAACACAAGGAGAGCTGAGCAGTGATTGCTAAGAGAAGCTGTGCTCTCTCCGTCCTTCCAAGTTTTTTGATATCTGACTGGATAAAGCTTTAAGCAGCCTGCTCTGACCTCAGTTGACCCTGCTTTGAGCACAAAGTTGGACTAAATGACCTCTGTGTCTTCCTTTGAACCTGAATTATCCTACAGTTAGAACTAACAATACAAGTAGCATTTTAGAGGGGGGGGTGGAATCTAATCAGGTCTGTGTACTCAACCTAGCAATGTGTGATTGCCTAGTATACCATACTAAATGTTTAAACATTGATTATTTAAAGTGAGACCTATAGGCCTGTCATGAAGATTTCAGAACATAGATTTCAATAGCATAGAAATTTCACTTGGATAAAGTCTTAGGAATTGCTGTGATCTTCCAACTTGTGTTTGTGTTCCTTATTTCTAAGGCGGAGTCCTAGACTACGTCATGAAATTCGTAAACCACGACACTCATCTGTAGATAACCTTACAAACGAGATTAGTTATATTACTGAAACAGAGGATGTTTTTTATACGTATAAGGGCTCTCCAACCTCAAAGGACAGTGATTCGGAGTTCTCTCAAAACCGTAGTCCACAGAGGAGGTAAGGACATCTGCAAATAATTCATTGTCTATTTTTACATTTTATAAAAACACCAAACAAAACCCCAAATGGCTTTCATATAAAACAATCATCATTGGTTATAGCATTAAAATGAGTTCAAACAGTTTTGGTTTTGCATAAGCTTTATTTTGACAACTTGCGAAACTGCAAATGCTGTGACACAAAAACCAGTTCTCAGTCGTTGAGTTCTCAGTAAAGTTAGAGAATCTGTTAAGGCATGCCTGTGCCTATCTGTAATATCCTGTTTCCTAGTAGCTTCTTCAACTCTCTCCTACCTGTTATAAATTTTTACTTTTTTTTTTTTTTTTCTTTTTTGGGGAAGGGAGGGAGGAAGACTTCAGCTCAGCATTGTCAGTTGAAAGAGGTACTGTATTTGAGCGAAGACAAGAACATAATGATGCTAGCGGTCATCCATCTTTTTCTCTCTCAGAGGAACTGTAGGTTGCTGGTCTAATGGCAGTGTCTGTCTTTTGCCTAGAAGCATTTTTGCTGTATTCCTTGAGGACCAAGTTTGTTCTCCCCTACAGCACTCTGACAACTTCTACCTTCGCTTCCAGGGCTTAAAGCACCTATCTTTGTGCACTGATTAATTGTTTGCTCGTATATTACGTCACACTCTTATTGTACAGAGGCAACTTAATGAGCAACTTAAGATTAACACAATATTAACTTCAGAATTAATGTAGAAAGTCATTGATTATTCAGTCTCAAAGAAAAAAACAAAACCCAAACCAGAGCCACTTTAAAACTCTCAGCTGGGAAAATGCTATGTATTAAAATGCAGGTTCATGGGTAATGTTGCAAAAGGAATATGGTTTCCAGTGATCCGTAGTAACTTTAAGGCAAGATGTATTTTGAGAAGCAATGTATTAATGGAAGCTGATAGGACTCGTCTATCTCTGTGATAGTATGCAGCTGTTAACTGTAGCTTTAAATAATGGATTTAAACTGTTTTCTTCAAATTTTAATACAATAATATTGTTCTACGTTACAGCAGAGAGGTTTCTATAAAAGAAGGGAAAAATTATCATGTGTGCATATTTGGAGTATGTTACTGTGGTGTTTTAAAGTGTTGTTCTATTTTTCTAACTGGAAATCAGATGAGCCTTAGTACTAATAGTATCAGTAATAGCCATGATAATATATAAAACAACGTGTCTAGATGCTGTGAATAGTCATAGATAGGAAGCCATGTCTTTCCTGTGCTTTAACATTTACAGATTATACACTTTTAGTAGTATTTGATGAGTAAAAATAATGTGGCAGACTGTATCAGGATATTAAAAGTATAGAAACTGTAGAAGGAAAACTAAGTTGCCATGTTCTGTTCCGTAACTGGTGGATTGTATCCTGCCACTTAGTATGTTGTTGGGTTTTTTTCATGTATTTTCCTTTTTCTTCCACTTTATTTTTTCACTTTCTTTCCTGTTTCACCTATTCTGTGACTACTGAGAATGGAGTGGGAAAACCTGGTTTTAAGCAGTTTGTTGTACAGTGAAAATAGGATGTTCCAAGTTTGAAAATAGCACACTCATTTGTTTTCTGAGCTTTACATAGCTACTCTGTATCTGAGTAATATCACTCACTGTGGGGAAGATGGCTGTTATTACCTCATATAAATCAAATTTTCTATATGTCTTATCCCCAACACATTCTTGGTTTCTTGAGTCTGTTTATAATATTTAATATTTGATATTTATAATATTTAATACCATGCAGGAAAAATGCTTGCATAAGTCTAATGAATTTAAATTCAAAGTGTGTGTTTTGGAAGGAGAATGTAGCACATGGAATGAATGATCCTTTGTTGTACTGATTGTTAGACCTTTGAGAAGTAAAATGGTTATTAATACTTTCTTTTTTAACAATTGATGTAAAATATACAGTAACCATACAAATAAAGAGTTTCTTCTCTACACTGATATTTTTAGCAGTTCATGCTAGTCCACATCCCAGATTTTTTGCTTTTATATTCTTACAGTACTTCCTAGTTGCGTCACTGCCCTTGCTGAAAGACGTAAAGTAAAATTAAGTATTACGTGTGTAGTAAAGTCTGTCTTTCCCTGATTTTTTTATTGGAAGAGAGAATCTTATCCTTTCAGCTAAATCTGGTTTATAAGAAAAATGTTTAACTTGCCTGTCTTCGGTATTAAATGTGGGTACTTGTTCTGGACTTTTGCCACACTTCAGGAATATTTAGATGTTAACTATAGAACACCTCACAGTGTACTGATAAGTCTTTTAAAGCCCACTTGCTCATTTTTGCCATACTAGTCTTTAGTAGATTTGAATTGACATACTTGATGCTTGTTATGGAAAAAAAAAACAGATTTACAATTTCAGTTTTTCTTTTTTGTTAGAGGTGAGCTAAAGGTAGCTTCTTATAGTCCTGCTAATATATATTGTCTTTAGAGAGCTGTGGCTCTTTTCTACTACTAGCCTGCTGTCTGAGACTATGAAGAAGGTGTAGTTAATGCTAATTATAGCTAATGAATAGCTTTGGTATGAAAAAAATTAGAAGCATTTTTTGAGAGGTACTGGCAGTACAGGTACCTGTATGATGCTGATATTTGATTGCTGAATTTTTATGCCTGAGACCTCAAATCTTAATTATAATCATGCAGCTGCTTCACCTTTGTAAACTAAATATGTTCACATCAGTTTCATTTACTGTATCTGAAGCTCAAGACTGCTGGTTGCAGTTAGCATGGGATATGGCTCTTCTCTACTTTCCAGGCTGCCATCAGCATTTTCGGGGCAGAGGGATAGTATTCATGTGTTTCACTTCAGCCCCTGGGTAATATCTTAGGTCCTTTTTTGTCAAAATGAGAAGTGGTCCAAGATAGACCTACCTTCAAATTGTGGTGATATAGTACTTCTTGAGACAAATATCTAGGTAAAGCTCATATGCCAAGACTTGCTGTGTACCTAATCCTACCTGGCAGGTGTCAGAACTTATAGAAGCCACCACTGCTGGCAGAGTACATACACCTGCATTTATTTCCCTATGCACCTTTTTTTATCTCCTGGCCATACCAAGTGTAATAATCTTCTTAATAATCTTTTTTCTTCCTTGCTCTATTTACTCACTCAAGGAAGTCAATCAAACTATTTCTATAAAACATTACATGATTTAGAAAACAAATTATGTGGAACAGCTCTTAGTTTAAAGAGCGTAAAATATGCCAATTGTTAACATTTCTTCTTCCATTTCTGTAAATATGCTGTACTGTATCAACATGTCAACACCTAGAACTGTTTACTGCTAAATATTTTAAGTGAGCACACTGGAGATGAAGGCCAAGAATATTTTGTATGTATTATATTCTTTCCCTGAAGAACATAGTGATTGTTTTTAAAATGTGCTTTGTGTGAACATTCTACCTTCTAACCGAAATTTATGAGGTAAATCCTACAGGCTGTGACCAGAAAAAGAAAGATAGTAAACAGAGCAAATTATGCACATAGATGAACTACAGAAAGCCAGGGGCAGGCTTGTGAGTCTTGCCTTTCGCGTAGCTGGACTGCTTCTGTGACCTAAATTACTTTAAGTACTTTCACATTCAAGTGCAATTTGAGGCTCAGACATAGTAAAATGAAGCAATTTTTCTCTCTCAGATTAGTGTCTGCAGAAAAGATTGGAGCTGTCTATTACATAGGTATTATAGACAAAAAATTGCTCTAATCCCAAATTAACATATATTAAATAGAGCTTTATTCACTGGGCATGAATAGGTTTGCCTATCTAAGCCAGCTATCTCAAATCACAGCTGCATACAAAACATGTCATCGAAGACCATGCTGAAGAGGACTTCAAGAAGACTTTTGTTTAGGCCAGGGCTCCCCAGCCTTTGTGAAGAAAGCGTCCCCTGTCAGTTCTTTCTCCTTTTTTTTGCCCTGCTGCTGGGCATCTCATCTGACTGCTACTGCCACTGAAAAAAAAATAATGCTAACACAATTCTGAAGCCCACACTGAGCCTTCTGAAGTCTGAAAGGTTGTTTTCTGTGTTACACCACACTTTGTTATGGCTGTGCCTCACCAGTTCAGAACAGGTAACCCACTCTGTCTTCTGACTATATTTTGTACTCTGTCACTGTATTTATCCTATGTCAACATGCGTATACTCATGATCCTACTATTATTTTGGGGTTTTTTTAATGATTTCAAGAATAATATTAAGATAAAACATAATTAGTAAGTGCACTTTTTTGACAACTGTTTTTCAGTTAAAACTGGTTTTCCCTAATCTTGACTTCAGCTTCCCTGAAGAGGCTTTCCTTGAAATTTGCGTTTCCTCCATGGAAGCACTGCTGCTACTGGCTTACTAAATTTCTTCTTTTAAGCAGAGTAGAAAACTTCTCTCCATTCTGTGATGTTACATATCTTCAGATGTCCTTAAGCACTGAGATGTGCATTAGGGAAGAGTTATGAATATGAAGTCTTACGACTTTCCTTTAAGGTAGAAAACAAGTTACATGATAAGGCTTTATTTCTGAAGTATCTCTGTGGAAAAGCTGCTTTAATTTGTTCAGGGGTTTTCTCAAAGTTGGATCATACCAACAAGCTACCTGGCATCAACTTAACCTGACCAACTGCTATCCTCATAGGTAGCTTGGATAAAGCTCCTGGAAGAGCTCAAAGTTGCTTTTGAGAAACATTTTTCGCTTTCAGTATGACAGGTTTAGACCACAGCTGGTTATTGTTAAAGGAAGGCTGACGGGCTTGTGCAGGCAATTCTTTTAGATTGCAATTTTACTCTATTTTAGCCTATTACAGTACCTGATGATTACCACTGTTGCAGTCTGTTTCCAACTTTGGAATAAAGAAAGCCTCAGTGGTATAGAGGAACAAATCATCGTTACTGATTTGCTTTTCTGTGACACTAATGTAATCTGTATGCTACTGTGTCATTTAAGGGCAAAAGGCTACAGTGAAAATGAAGCAGTCATATTGAAGGCTGACATTGTTTCAACACCAGGTTGGAAAATTCCAAAACATCTCTGATTTAAGCACTAACCTTCAAAACTAACTTGGCTTTAACTGGGCAAATAGACTGATTACATTTTGGGATCATGTACTCTGACATGTTTGATCTTGTATCAGATGTTAGGTTTTATCTTGAAAGACTGCTCTGTCCATCCCCAGAGCAAGTTCTGATTCTTAGTATTGATACCTACAAAAAAAAAGTAAAGAAATGTAATTTAATGCTTATCACAACCAGTACTTCGTGGGTAAGTTTCTTCACCAATGAGATGTTACAAGAATGGGGATGGGGAGAAGCGTGAAAGAAACTAAATACCCTTCATCTTCAGGTAAATAAGTGAAAATTTAAAAGACTAAAATGAGTTTGCTTGTTTCATTATGTTCAGGTATCTGTTGTGAATTAAAAATCTGTAGATTTAAGTGTTTCATTAATACACATTTTAATCACTTGGTGAACTTAAAATACCGAGGTCCAAGGCTTACCATGAAAGCATAAAGACATGTAACCAAGTAATATTTCAGAAGTTTTGAACTTTATTTTTCCCTGTATGGTCCTCTCCTTTTTCTCAAGCATCTTCTGGTGCCTGAGGTGTGATACTGATGTTCACACTTCACAGTGCAATGAGACATGAAAGGGAACGAATGAATGATAAGAAATGAAAACTGAAAGCCACTGTTTTTAATGCTCTTAACCTCAGAGAACCCAACTGAAGGCAGCTGCATGGTTTTCTGCTGGTCAGTGTGCAAATGGAATAATATTGTCCATTCTTTCCTATTCATGGATTTAAGGTTTTAATCTGGTTTTGTTGGAAGACCGTGCTTTGTTGCCAATACCCACATTTGCCCCCTAACTGAATGTTGTCTCATTAAAGTAAGCTGGCCTTTCTTTCAGAGAAGAGCATGTCAGATGCAAAGGGTTACTGAAACAAACACATTTCCTTGTAGTTCAGGATAACATTCATGTTACCTGTGTGGGACAAATTTCTCCTTTATATGAGGAACAGAGCTTGCTTTTGAGCTTTATACCACAAGCCATTAAAGCTGTAAATTCAGGTTTAATGGCTTGTGCTTTTTAAAATGTTTTTTGTAGTATAGGTGGAATAGTTTGGGGTGTAAATTTAGCTGTTGCTTGCTCTCTTAATGCCTTTTTTCATGTTTTTGGGCACACTTTTCTGAGTGGGAGGGGTACTGGTTAGTAAGAATAAATAAATTTAACTATGTATATAATGTACTAACTTAGGGGAAAAAATAACTGGCTTGTAGGCTTGGAAAAGTACCCTGATAAAGCTGTGTGGAGGGTCTTGCTACCTGAACAGTATTCAGTTTCTCTTGTTTGCTCTGTAATTAAATAAACCAAAGATGTCTGCCTTGTTTGCAACAGCAGACGGCATAGGAACAAGTGTTTTGGTAGTTCTCCAGAGCAGGCTCAGTGGCCTAACAGAAAAGATTAGCTGTGAAATTTTCTGTTTAACCAGAAGGATTACTGTAAAACACATTTCTAAGTGATAAGGTATAGTAGAAGTCAGTAAGAAAAGGTTACTGACAGATGAGGCATTACAGATCTTATATTTAGAGTCATACATTGATTGGTGAGATAAATCTGGTTAGTTATTCATAGATTGGAGCGTATGATGTATGAGGAGAACCAGAAGGCTGGGGGGGTTGAGGAGGAGTTGGTTGCATTGTTGCCTTACTCTGCCAGAAGAGGGTTATGAAAAATGTGGAGCTAGCTCTTTCTGGAGATGCACAGTAAAAACATGTGTGGCAATGGACACAAGTTACAGCAAGGGAAATGCTCAAGACACTGTAGGGGTGAAAATCACTCTGGGATTAGTTGAGTCCTTATCCATGTTGACAGAAAGATAGAGGTGTTTCCATCCTTGGAGAGCCTGAAAACATAATGTGACAAGGACCTGAACACCCTCATCTAACTTCGATGTTGGCTGGTCTTTGAACAAGAGTTTAGGTGATCTCTCAAGATCCTTCCCAAACTAAATTACTTTGAGTCTACAATTCTACTTGTTTTAAATGCAACATATTCCTGTATAAGCTTTTCTCTTAAACATGCTTGCAAAGCTACCAACCTCTTTAATTTATACTCTAAAACTATCTTTTGCTAGTGATAAATTAATAACATGAACAGTCCCAGATTTGGAGGGGAGGGGAAGGAAATGAAATGATGAACTAATATACAACAAGGAAATTCACTTGCACTGTGCTATGAATTTCTGGAAGTACATATATGTTCCTGGTGTAAGTGTGATGCATCATGGTGAAGGTATTGCACTGAAAATAGATTTCCTGAACGGATGCTGCATTTGTTCAATTCTTCCAGCTTACCATTTTGATAAACAATAATGTGTAGCTGCATAGTGAGCTTTGGAGAATGTACTATTGGAACACATAATTATTTTAACTAAAATATAATTCCTTTTGTGAACAAAGCTTTTAAAGTGTTAGTGTTGGTGAAAGTACCCTTCAGATGTATCCATCCAAGCCCTACTAACTACTTTCTTGGTAGAAAATTGCAAATAAAAAAACCCCAACAAATTACATTAAGTTATTTATCCTTTTATTTTAATCATGTACAGATATGATAAATTGCTTGGTATTAGGAAATCTGTTGCATTTCACAAGAGTCCCTTGTCCTTGTTTCTGTACTTCAGTCTTTCCCAAAGAAGATACCCTTATTATACTAGGCAGCGGATCTGAGAACTTTTACTTTAGTTTCAAATTAGGGCTTTAAGTTTACTGAGAGTTCTATGAGTTTTACTGTGCTCTTCCATTCAAATATACATTAAAATAGTGCATGTCTATATTTTGCTTACATGAAAATTTTTTTTTAATATCTATCCTTACTGAAATGTGCTTCACTTTCTTTCCCAATTCAACAAACATTTTGCATCCAAAAAGTAAGTCTCAAAGTTGAATTGCAAATGTGTAATATGTCAAATTTCATAGCAAGCCAAGCAGTTGCAGAATATCAGAATACATAAAACTTCTGTGGAAAGTCAGTAAACTGGAATGTGGTCAATAGAGGCAACGCAGAGTAGCTGAAAGTATGCTTTTATGAGTGATGGCAGCAGCTTACAAATGTGAATGTTTGAAATTCGTAGAAAAATCACTGAAAAATTTATGTATACCATGAAGTCTCAAGTTGTTCTGTAATGGTACTCTTAAGAATGCTGCACAAAGAATCGACATTGCCTTCTTACGCAGTCGCTCTGTTCATAGAAATGCTGAATATCCTGTATATATATTTCTCCAAAAGGCAGCCGAAAAGTGTTGCTGCAAATATCTTCCACTTATTTGGCTTTTGAATAATAATCCCACTTCTAATAGTCAGCACTCAGAAAAGAGGTGATAATGGAAGTGCTGGCACACTCAGTCTCCCCAGCCCTGCAGGTGTTACAATAAAGAAGCTTTAGGAACTTCAAGAACAGCACAAGGGCAAAACCTACAGATGTTTCCTTCAGTTGTTTATAAAGGTGGAGTTTTGCTACAGTGCTATTGTTTCAGTTGTCCCTTTTCTCTTGGGGTTTTACTCTGTTGTAATTTATCATCCTCAATTCTCAGAATAACAGAATTCCCTGATAGGGCGCAGCAAAATAGGGAAGAGGGGTCTTTCCTTAAGACCTTTCCTTTCTGTCCTCCTGACAGAAAAGAGACTTTTACAGGCAAAGAGTTTTCTTATCAATATCATCATCGTAGCCATCCACACAGTAAGTGAAAGATTGAAATGGCAGTATTTTAGATACATTAGGGAATAAGGAAGAGAAATTACCTCCAGTTTTAAAGTGTGTGCTTGTTAGCTACACCAATGGAAAGCTTAATCTCCTTGCAAGGAAGAGCTCTCTTTCTCAATGAAAAAGTTGAATGGCTGGTCTGGTGAGTGTTGTCTTTTATTGACTTAAAATACAGTCCTTGTAGTATGTTGTGCAATGAAGAAGATAGGATAGAAAAATATGAAATACTGTATAGCCAGAAAAGATCATCTAGTTATTCATGTTTGAGGTACTTTATCTTATAGGTGAATAATTAAATGCTAGAAATACTGTTTTACTGAATTGCAGAGCAAAATTCTTTAGGTCTAGCATGCTGAGCTATTTTAAGGACTTTAGGAAGACACAGCTGTATTGTCCCTGATGAATTCTTTTAGGCTTTGAATGGGGTCATTTTTTTAGGTCAAATTTTTGGTTACCTTTGTCCACTTCAAAAGGTTACAGAATGATTCAGTAACTCTTTCAGAATTAAAGTGCAGTAAGTCAACAAATAAGACTTTGGCAAATATTACTTAGAATTTATATCCTACATTAAAGTCGCCAAATATATTACTGAGACGATGAAAAATTCGCTGTGTATTTACGCATAGTATATGAGTGAAAGCCCAGGTTGGGTTTTTTCCTGTCTCCAGTTATCACACTGTATTGGGAAGAAAGATGGGAGATATATAAGATAAATGATAAAATTTAAAATAGGGACATTACATTGATTTGAATCACAGTTCTATGTGTCTAAATTTTGGGTGAAGGCTTTTGAAAGTGTTAACTTATGGCAACTTGAATTCTACACAGATTTTGGTAATAGAGGTGTAGCTATGCCAAACATAGAAATGATGTACAGTTTCATTGTTCTTTGCCTCACAAGGAAATCAATTAGCTTAAACAAAAATAAATCCAATGATTCTTTATTTTTAGCATGACTTCCTAAGGAAATAAGGCTTATGTCATTGCATTGCCCGTCTGCCTCTGTTCCCACTTGAGAACCTTTGGACAGTTGCAGTCAAATCTAATATAGGAGTCAAGTTTTCAAAGATGAAAATTTTTCTACAAGATTAGTGAAAGTCAGTGACTAGGCAGAAAAAAAGGCCACCTTAAGCTGATATTCTCCTCTCACTGAGCAATTACGTTATGAGTTCAATTGCTGTTCCATTTAGATGTGGGCTGGTCATGCAGCAAGTGAATGTGCATTCCCAAAGGATCTGCTGTGCACTGCTGGCACTGAAGGGATTGCAAACAAGGAGAACCAGCGGTGCTGTGTGAGAGTGGGGTAGATGTCAGTGGAGTCAGAATTGAGGCATGACTGTAGTAAAAAGGGAAGAAATTTAGTGCTTTAAAAAAAAATGAAAGTACACACAACCCCAACCTCCACAAATTCTTTGGGAATCAAACTTCACCACTTCTGCCTCTCAAGGAAGAATTTTTTCATATTGCAGAATACATATAGGGAAAAATAATTAGACAGATACTTCTATTTTTACTGTAGTCTTGATGAAACATAGTACAAAATTCTTAGTACTGAGGTTGTCTTAGAGACAACAATTGAAAATGTAACTGTCTACTGTGAATTGACAATTCAAAAGCTTTACATTCAAACCAAACTACTTCATGTTTGTATTTTTGCAGCATAATATATTACTTGAGGGGTTTTGGCCACTACTTAAGTAAATTTGGAAAGCTATCCCATCTGCCTTAAGCTTACTTTGGTTTGCAAGCATCTTTTTAGTAACTTTTACTTTCAACTTTATCTTAGTATCACAGCTATTGCTTTAATCGATGTAAATATAGTTTATCTTACTGTTTCAGGTGAATTCTGATGAAGTTAGTTGAAAGCCTTCAAAAATGCTATATACTGAAAATTTTTATTTCTTTTCTGTTCTAGATTGCCCTCATCTGTGTAACCACTTTTGCTTTAGTTACTTATCTTAACATTCTCTGTCAACATCATTAGTTGACAGAGGTCCAGTCATTGCTGGACCACTCTCCATCATCTTTGCCAAGTCTTGGGAAACGGGAGAGGTGCCTGAGGACTGGAGGAAAGCAAATGTCACTCCAGTCTTCAAAAAGGGCAAGAAGGAGGACCCGGGTAGCTACAGACCGGTCAGCCTCACCTCCATCCCTGGAAAACTAATGGAACACCTTATCCTTGGTGCCATCTCAAGGCATATCAAGGATAAGAGGGTCATTAGGGGCAGTCAGCATGGCTTTACCAAGGGGAAGTCATGCTTGATCAACCTCATAGCCTTTTATGAAGACATAACAAGGTGGTTGGGTTATGGCAGAGCAGTGGATGTGGTCTACCTTGACTTCAGTAAAGCGTTTGACACAGTCTCCCACAGCATCCTCACAGCTAAACTGAGGAAGTGTGGACTGGATGATCAGGTAGTGAGGTGGACTGTGAACTGGCTGAAGGACAGAAGCCAGAGAGTTGTGGTCAATGGGGCGGAGTCTAGTTGGAGGCCTGTATCTAGTGGAGTGCCTCAAGGGTCAGTGCTGGGACCAGTATTATTCAATATCTTCATCAATGACCTGGATGAGGGAATTGAGTGTACTATCAGCAAGTTTGCTGATGACACTAAGCTGGGAGGAGTGGCTGACACGCCAGAAGGCTGTGCTGCCATCCAGCGAGACCTGGACAGGCTGGAGAGTTGGGCAGGGAGAAACTTGATGAAATATAACAAGGGAAAGTGTAGAGTCCTGCATCTGGGCAGGAACAACCCCAGGTTCCAGTATAGGTTGGGGAAGGACCTGTTAGAGAGCAGTGTAGGGGAGAGGGACCTGGGGGTCCTAGTGGATGGCAGGATGACCATGAGCCAACACTGTGCCCTTGTGGCCAGGAAGGCCAATGGCATCCTGGGGTGTATTAGAAGGGGGGTGGTCAGTAGGTCGAGAGAGGTCCTCCTTCCCCTCTACTGTGCCCTGGCGAGACCACATCTGGAATATTGTGTCCAGTTCTGGGCCCCTCAGTTCAAGAAGGACAGGGACCTGCTGGAGAGAGTCCAGCGCAGGGCGACAAAGATGATTAAGGGAGTGGAGCATCTCCCTTATGAGGAAAGGCTGAGGGAGCTGGGTCTCTATAGTTTGGAGAAGAGGAGACTGAGGGGTGACCTTATTAGTGTATATAAATATATAAAGGGAGAGTGTCACGAGGATGGAGCCAGGCTCTTCTCGGTGACAACCGGTGGTAAGACAAGGGGTAGTGGGCTCAAACTGGAACACAAGAGGTTCCACTTAAACTTGAGAAGAAACTTCTTCTCAGTGAGGGTGACGGAACACTGGAACAGGCTGCCCAGGGAGGTTGTGGAGTCTCCTTCTCTGGAGACATTCAAAACCCGCCTGGATGCCTTCCTGTGTAACCCCATCTAGGTGTTCCTGCTCTGGCAGGGGGATTGGACTAGATGATCTTTTGAGGTCCCTTCCAATTCCTAATATTCTGTGATTCTGTGGTCATTTGCTCTCGTATTGTAAGTGTGAGAAACATGCTTCCAAAGCTGCTTGTGCTCGTTTCTTGTTACCTATACATAAAGATTTTGCCACATTTGATTTCTTAAAAATACAGTTAATGATGCCTGTCATTGTGATCCACATCTAAGACTTTCTTAAAGGATGGAGTGGGTCCTTCTAAATAATTGCCTCTGTAAACTCCTACATAATTTAAGTTGTGGTAGCAGATGTGTCTTTTCTGTAGTTAGGCTTGTGCCAAAAGTAGAACAGTGGAAGTGAGTGGTTAGAGCTGCCTGGGATTTCTGTTGAGTGTTTCATGAATTCTGTAATTGTCTGATTTCAGCATAGGAATAAGTATTCTTTAATTTACTGTGAGCACATATTTTGGCATTTATGTGGGCTTTTTTTTTTTAGTCTTACACATTTATCATTTTTTTTGTTTGTTTTTTTTACAGGTCATCTGAACAAGAATCACCAAAGTGAGTTTTCTTTTAAACTTTCTACTATGGAATCTCTAGCTTTAGGATACATAGTAAAATGCATAACAAACTGATTTTTTTAAAGTAGTGGTCTTGTATGGTTAGAGACACAAATAAATGTATAAATTAATGAAGATTGTAAAGATTTGTTAAAAAAAAAAAGTGTTTTGATCAGGATGTGGAAAGTCTTAAGGCCTAATACATCCCTAATCGCTATTAACTAAAAAGTTGGTCTAAAAACTGTTGTAAAAGTTTAATGATGCAAAAAACCTGATAATTTTATCTGTAACTCTTTATATAGTGCCAAAAGGCATTAACTGAAATAATTTATTATGTTTTTCTAGTATTATTTTTTTTCTGCATTGAAAAATCGTTATGATCTGTAATCTCTGGGGGTTTGGGGGGGAGGGGGGCTTGGGATGTGTTTATATATACAGTGTTCCTCCTTGCTTAACATTGACCTCACAGGAATCATGAAAAGTCTTGAGAGCTATCAGATAAAAACCACAGTTTTGACAGTGTAATTCCTTTAGTGTCATTATAGTTCCCTACTTCAGAGTATTTTGAAATTATTCAAAACACCAATTGAATAAGATCTCCCAAACACTGAAAAAAATGTTTTCTGGAATAACTGAAAATTCTGCCAATGTTGCACAAATACATCATTTCCAATCCCAACTGCACGTAGTATAACTGAATGTCAGAAATAATATGGCAAGAATGCATTTGCTTGATGGCATCTTTCAGAATGTTTATATTTATTCCAGTCAGATTTCCACAAGCCAAGAAATAAGTGGTTTTATTATTGAAGTTTGCTGCAATGTTAGTTCTGTATGTTAAAAGCCTAAGCTATGTTCCCTGTAGTGTAGCATTGTATCTTCATTGACAGCTAGTAGTGGCTGCTGAAAATGGTTCAGAAAAGCTCATGTATCACTAGACCAGGTCTGCACCTCCATTTAATTCTGTGTCCTTCTACATGGTGTATGTTTTAGTGGTAGGATTGACAGCTAAAGTGCTCTTTGCCTGGGGTTCAGCTCTTTTCATGTTATTATGGTTTCCCACACCACTGCAGCAGTGCCTTTCACTGCTAATATCCAAACATTTTACTAAGAATGTTTTTTGTTGCTCTAATTTTGTTTTGTGCATTCTTCCAGATATCCACTGATCAAATGGTAGGCTTAGATCATACTCCAATCCTGTTACACTGCACTTAAAGAAGTGATGTTATGTCTAAGTATAAAGTTGGCTTGCTCTATGAACTGGGCAGTACGTTTATATGGTTTACTATTTAATTTAAAAATCTGGATAACAGTATCTTTGTAATATTTATTCATCCTTTCTAACTAAAGGAATGTATTGGGAAACAGTCCTACGCGAAGTTCTCTGACCCGTATCTCACCTAAAGCCTTGGCTCAGTCTCCCAATGGAGTTGGTAAAGTTTCTGGCTCTTACCCGTTGGAAGGGGTGGATAAACAGTTCTTAGAAACATACGACATTACAAAAAGTAGCTCAATTGAAGATTCCAGTCAGTACTACTGCGATAAGGTATGTTCAACTGAGTGCTTTTAAAGTCAAAACTAGTACTGAATGTAGCTTTGAACTGTAGATTGAGTGCATAACAACTAAGGTTATATTTCAGGATGAGCATATTTTATGCAGTATCAAGAATAAATCTCATCTTAGTCAAATTTATCCAAGATTGTGTATACAGTATGATAGGCAATTCTGATGGCTGTATTGGTTTTTGTAGTGTCCAGGCTTTCAGAAGCATCTGCGGAGGAAATTTTTGGTGGAATGCAGTTCCTTATTTGATTAAATCTTAATTCTTCCAAGGAGAAGGATGAACTAACTGAACTTACTGTATGTCTTGATAGCAGGCATGACTCTGCTTTATCCCAGGCATTTCTTCTTCAGGAGGGCTAAACATCATCCTTTGAATTCTTCGCTTCCTTGAAAGCAGTTGCTTGCTGCTAGTGTAATGGTAGCGGATCATTCCTCCCCTTTCTCCAGCCTTTTCCAGAGGGGTGCTGAACAGCTTCCTAACCTGCCTGTCCAGTGGTTGCTGCCAACTTTTAATCCTTCTAGCTTGTGGATTTCTTGCAGAAGATACCAATGCACTTATTTACAGGAGAAAAATTGAGGAAAAGGTAGTCTCTTCATAGTCTTTACAGTAGAATTGATTGAAATGCGTTGCAGATAACATTTAGTAAATACAACATGTTAAAAAATTTAATAGGAACTATCAATTGAGAAAGCTGAGAGTAACAGTGTTGGAACTGAGTAAGCAGAGCATATATTTGCTGTTATGTTGCTATTTTTACAATCCAAAAGGTTACAATCATGAGTATATTTTGTAACCTTAGCTGATGCTTATTTTAAACATGAATTTGTCTTCTTGTTCAGTATGTTTAAATTTGGATGTACTATTTTCTAAATTGCTACTATTTTCTTTAAAAAATTAGAAAAGTTTTGGGTTTTTTGTTTTTGTTTTTTTTTTTTTTTCCTATATATTTCAGAATGACCTAATTGAGGGAGATTTACTTTTGGTGCGTATCATACCAGATGAAGATGGGAAGTTTGGATTTAATCTAAAGGTAAACCAGCAATCTTTTGTTTATTTTTAAAGACTTTATAGATATAGTATGCTCTGAATTTATTATTATTTTGTAGAATATACTGCTTTATCCAAAGTAGTGTATTCTGCAGGAATTTCTTATGGACTGAGACTTTTTAGAAGTCTAATCCTTAAATGCTAAAGCACGTTTACAGAAATAAGCCTCTACTAGTTTTCTGGGGTTTAGTTACATATGGCTATGGCACATTTACAAAGCAGACTGCCTATTTGGCTGCTTAAATATGAACTTGGAAGCCTAATATAAAGCACCTTTGGAAAATTGGACCTCTGTATTATAAAACAAATTAAATAGTTTGTGCTATCCAATTGAATATATCTATTAAAAATCATGTCGGAAAGGTGCAAATTAATTTATGAAGAAAATGGAAATTACTATTTGTAATTGGCTATTGAAAATTTTTTTCACTGAAATATTGTAAATTTTCTCGCTGAAATTCGATTTAAGCAGATGAAGTAACATAAAGTAGCCATAATATCAAAATTGGGTCAGAGTTTGATCTTTTCACCCTGGGCATTTATTGGTGGGATAGTAATAGAATATGATGTGCAAAGAATAACAGAGTGCAGTTGTCTGGAACTTTGATCCTACCTGATCCATTGCAGGTTCATTGTGACATCTAAGAACACTGTCTACCTTTTGAGTTTAAGTTTGAATTAGGTTTTATTGAAGGGTAGGATTAGTATAAATGCTGCATTTGATCTGTTTATTGCCTATTAAAATATATGGCCAAGCAAAGACACTGGATCTAATTTAGTTGAAATTGGTGTATTTAGAGACACTGCACCCCACCCCCATGTACTGATGAAAATTCAATCTTAACAGCCCTGCCTATAATGGCAGAGCATAAAGTTTACGTATATATATTAAAAAAAAAAAAGCCAACTGCTTGTTTTAAATGCTGTTTATGCTTAATAGTATATTTATGGTTGTTATTTATTTGACATTCCTCTAGGGTGGTGTAGATCAGAAAATGCCATTAGTGGTATCAAGAATAACTCCAGGATCACCTGTAAGTAAATTTTCAAGGTTTTTAATCCCTCCCTTTATTACTTCCTCTACCACTCCAAGGTCCATACACATAGGAATTTTGGGCACCCATAACCAGTATGAAATACCAGCCGAGCTGTTCTCTTTGTAAATGGATTTGACCAATGGTTTCTTGAACCACAGATTAAAACATCTGGAAGTGTTAGCCAAATAGGATGGCAGTAGAAAAATTTTTTGTTTCCCTCTGTCATCTCAAAAAGTGCATCTTAAACTGGAAAATGTTTGATGAGGGGCAAGAGTGATGCCTGAAGATACGGAATAGTGTTCATTAAAGCAGCAGGTAGTCTGAGGCCCTGCAGCCTTCAGGAAAGAGAACTAGTTTAAGGGGATTGTAGTAAGGATCTGTAAGATTAGGAGCGCTGTGATCAGGGAATTCTGGCAGCACAACTACAGGCTATCAAATTAAGTTAGCAACGTCAGGTTCTTCATGCTTAATCAAGTCGTTCTTCATGCATAAGACAGTAGACCTGCAAAACTCCTTGACAAAGGATGTTGTAGTTAAAATAATTTTGTGAGTGGTCAAGAGAGGACAAATATTTGGAGGAAAAATCTGCTGACAGTTACTGAATAGCCAAATTGCAATAGGCTGAGGAAATCTGTAGGGCTAAAAATACTTGTAGGGGTGGGAGAGTACTTGGCACGGGAGGGGACAGAGAATACGTTTGCTCTGTTCTTATTTTGCCATGCATTTTTGCTTATGGAGATACTTATGGTCTAGGTGAAACATTCATCAGAATTTTTTCTGTTGAATTGTGAAATAATAATAGTAATAATGTCTTGGTAACTTTAAATAATTAAATAATAATTTATTATTAAATAATTTGTGAGGACGTGTTATCGTAAATTGTTTTCACTCACCTTGTTCTAAAGCTTATTCCCCAACTCCCATAAAATAATTTCAGTGCAAATTTGATAGGAAATATTGCTGACTTAATCCCAGAAATCTGATGTGTTCTGCATCTTGTAGACCCTTATGAAATTTTTATAAGCAGTCACAGGACTGATACCTAAATGTCATGATGTAAATCAAGCTATAAACAGATTGAGAATTTTTCGTCATGTTTATGATTTGTGGCTTGACTTATGCAGTGCATAGCACTCGTTTATGAACTACAGCAATTAAAGAATTAAAGAGTAGTAAGAAATTATCATTATAACTTTAATCCACTAAGTGAAAATAAAACAGTCCTTAACACATTTAATGGCTAATCTACCAAACTTCTTAAGGTGATTTGAAATGCCAAAGTTACTGTAGGGCAAACAGGTTAATTCCGCAATGAGAGAATCAAAGATGCCTCTTCAGAGGCAGTGATTTCCTTTGGAAGATTCAGGTTATCTTCTGGAAAATGTTGATCTGTGTTTTTTTTTTTTCTTTCTTCTCTTGGATTAGATAAGGACTGGACTTCTAACTTACAAACTTCATTTAAGTGTCTCCAGTTAGTAGCATAGGCATAGATACAAGTGACCCATTAGCTCTATAGCCTAGTAAGCCACCAAGCAAGCAGGTTATCAAGAGTCAGGGCATAAATTGGAAACAGTTATCCAATCCAGTATACTCAACAGCAGTGTTATAGAAATCATGTCATGTTACAGCAAGAGGAAAAATAATATACTTATTTTTAGAGCATAGCAGTATGAACAGTGATTCTATTGTTCCATAAGCTATATTTCACCTGTTCTTGACTGTTTAATTAAATATAGCTGATACTTAAAAGATCAAGTTAAACAGTCTATGGAATGCATTTTTTAAGTTATTTTAGCTAAATGATGCCTTTCCTTCATTGTATTTGCTACTATTTTAACTTGCTCTAGATTCACTTATTACCTTGTAAATTGTCCTCAGGGATGCTGCTTGCTAATATCATTTGCTAAAATTATTTCTTAGGTTTTTATGTCACTTTTTGCCACTTTCCTACAAAAAGATCTATATTTTTTGTGGAGGTGGGGAAGCAAATCTACTCACCAAAATAAGGCACTATTTTCCCTTTAATATGCTAAAGTTCTTTTAGAAATCCCCGTCTAATACAGCAGCAATCTAGTATACTGCAAAGACTGTAAGACAGAGTAGCCAAAATTGTTGTGGGAGAGCATTAGGTGTAAAGAACAAGCATTTATTGCATCATGTATTTCTTCTTTTTTTAGCTAACGTCTTACACTGATTTTTTTATTTTTTTTTCACACAAACAGCATTAATGTCCTAAGGTGCTAAAGAAGTCATTGTGGATTTATTTAATAGAACTTCTCATTGAAAAATAGTATGCATGCTTCTTGGAGCAATAGCAAGGTGATTAGGATAAAGTGAAACACTGGGTGTGCCAAGAGGACAGGAAGCCTTTGACATAATTAATTGTGTGGAGAAGCACAGTATCATAAAAATCTACAAATTATGCTTACATGGAATGAATTAATTCTCCTTTAAGATATATTTTATATAGACAAATGATTCAAGTAAGAGAGCTGAGGCATTAACATGTCTCATGATGAGCAAAGATATTGATCTCCTTCTGTAACAAAGAGTAATAGCCAGCAACCAGCCAAGAAATCTAAATTATAGACAAATTTAAGAGATCAGAAACCATTTCGTCCCTATTCTTGTTGACTTCTTGACTCTCCTAGACTGACCTGATATGGTATCACTTATCTTTTCAAATAATTATATTTCAGAGAGAATAATTTCTATCTCAGTAATATTTCAGTGATTAAATCAGTCATTCACAGTTGCAGTCTTCTGCCTTTTTAAATTGTACAAAATATGGTGAGAGAGGTTTTTAGGAGCTGTGAATACTTTTTTAAATCAGTGTTTAAGAACACCATGGCTGTTCCTAATTCCCATTCTTGTTCTGTTTACATTTGTCTTTTATATTAATCATTTGCAATCTTCCCTATCCTTCATTACTTTCATGCCTTTTATCTTTGGAAAATGTTGGAAGAAACTATTCCTTTTTTAAAAGTTTTTAAGCGGCTTTTCTGCTTGGGATTTATTTCCTTTTGCATACATACATCTTTCTTTTCTCTCTCTTCTCCTTTACTTGTTTTGTGGCAGTCATACATGTCTTAAATTTTCTTTCCTTTTACTTTATCCTCTGACACAAATGGCTCCGAACTTATTTTTTTCTTCCTATTCTTGCCTCTTTCTGGGTTTTTTTTATCCCTCATTTTTCTTGTTGTTTTTTTCATTATCACTTTTACATCTCTTCCTTTTTTTTTACTTGTTAATACAGTACAACACTGACAATCTTGCTTTAGGAGCCATAAGTGCAAGGCATAACCAGGATTGGGTCTAATTAGAATATCTTGTTCACATTTGAGGGGTTGGTGATGGTTTCTTGATAGGGCTAATAACATTGGATAAATAAAGCCCAGGTTAACGGTGCTGGCCTTAAGGAAATACAGGAAAACAACTATGAATAGAGAATAATGGTAAAGGTCTATGTCTCATTCATGTAACAAATTAAATGGAATGTATATATATCACTTTTGTGCAGCCAGGTGCTTCCTAGACAAAATAAAAATTAGGATAGCAATGAAAATAAAGTTGTTACACTACTTGCCACTCAAGGGTTGTAGAATCCAATGCATTCATATTACAGAATTGCATCAGGTTGGAGGAGACCTGGAGGTCATCATGTCCAAGCCCCTCTACACAAGGGTCACCTGGAACCAGTTGATCAGGACCATGTCCAGGTGGCTTTTGAATACTCCAAGACTCTATAATGTCTCTGGACAATGTCTCTTCTTCAGTGCTCAGTCACTCTCACAGTAAAACAACTGTTTCCTGACGTTCAGATGGAGCTTCCTGTGTTTCAGTTTGTGCCCATTGCCTCTTAACCTGTCACTGGGCACCGCTGAAGAGAGCCTAGCTCCATCTTCTCGGCACTTTACCTTCAGTTATTTACATACATTGACAAGATGTCCCTGAGGCTTCTCTACGTTAAACACTCCCAGTTCTCTTAGCATTTCCTCATACGAAAGATGCTATAGTCCCTTCATGCCATCATCATGGTCTGGCCATAGCTTGAATTGCTTTGTGTTGGACTTGGAGCTAAGCAAACTAAGTAGTGCGGCAAACTAAAGCCAAACAAAACTTACAGTTCAACAGTTAAATCTAAGTTGTTATATCCAAGACAAGACATAATGTAAGTTTTCATTTGAGATGAAAATTCTTTTGCTACCTGCAGCACAGATAGCAAAAGAATTTGTCTTAAATACAGGGTATCTTAGCGTCATAGGTTGAGTACTTATCTGTATCTTCTTTTTCAAACTTTCAGTGAAGAAGAATGTTCTCTATTTGTAGATAGAATTTTATATCCTCCAAACAAGAATCTGATAATAACAAAATTATGAAATGTGTATGGATTTCTTTCGATTTTAAAAAATGCATGCTTGGGGATATATCATGTTACCAAAATTATGTTAATCAAAATCATGTTTGGACCTCTCAGTATTCACTGCATAAAAACTGTTGTGTTATCTTACGTGCCTGTAACACTTTTTCCAGAAATCCCTTTGCAAATGTCTATAACCAATGGTTGCTGAGGCTTGATGTCTGAAATGTAGAACTTTAAGAGCAATCTGGTAATGGCTGTTTGATAAACACAAATTCCTTTTGTAGCTATCAGTATGCCATTTGAACTGTTTCTCATCTTCATTGAGAGACTTTGAAGCAAGGACAGCTTTAGATCTGAATCCTTTGATATAATTTCTGACACAGAAGATGAAACTTTGTCAGGAGAACTCTGAAGACTGCTTACATGATGAACTTAATATCCTGATGTGTTCTTGATTACATGACTGGATGCAATGACATTAATGTGTTTCTTTGGTCTTGAAACAGGCTGATAAATGCATTCCAAAACTGAATGAAGGTGATCAGATAGTATTAATTAATGGCCGAGATATCTCAGAGCACACGCATGACCAGGTGGTCATGTTCATAAAAGCCAGCAGAGAATCTCACACAAGAGAGCTTGCACTTTTGGTCAGGCGGAAAGGTAACTGGGCTCATTTTATTCACTTTTAATGTTTGAGACTGTCGCTCCTATGCTTGGTGGTATAACATCTTCTGTTTACATATATGTGTTCTTATGAAACAAAGAATCTATCAAATTAGAATTTCTTCTTATTTTTTAAGTTTAAGAAAAACTCTATGAGAGCAAATAGTCACTTGCAAAAGTTTTGGGTTTGTTTTGTTTTTTTTTGTAAACGTAGTGTAATTTCACAAATTCACAGCTGAATGTTTGCAAATACCCATGGACTGTTCCCCAGCACAATTATACAATGAAGCAAGTCAAATAAACTTCTCCCCCACCATGCTTATAATAGACATTTTGTGATAATACTGAACTTGAACTCTGCTGGCTACTAACAGGAGACAATCTCTGAAACATGCAGGATCTTAAGCCTGCATATTTAAAATATGAGTAACCCCTCCAGCTTGATTTTGCTTGCTCCATATTTAAACACATGTGGATCCCAAGAGCTTTCAGATGCTGTGAAACTTCTAGTTTATTGTTTACTTTCTTTAAGAGCTATGGTAAGACCTTAACACACAATTATGGAAGAGTTTTGCACAAAGTTTCTGATTGCATTAAGGCTTAAAAATCTGACAGGATTATGCCTCACTGGGAAACAGGAGGGAATGAAAGTGCCTAAATTATATGTATTTCTGTACCATTTACTTTTATTTAAATTTTTCCTGTGTTTCTAGGAAGACAGATGGGCTCTTGGTCTTGTTTTCCCTGAACAGTCCTGATCCTATTATTGTAGGCCTTTCCACTGGCCTAACGTTAGGCTTCCCTTGGCTTTTCTAGTCCTCTTTCTACAGGCAGATAAGAATTGTCTGCTCTTAGCTAAAGATAACCTGTGGCCTCAGACCAGTAAGTTATACACATATGAGTATGAACAGCTCCCCATTTTCTGAAGTTTGGCAGGTATGAGACATTCAGATCACTGCAGAGAATAACAACAGCTGGTGGATACTTTTGGTGATATAATAGCTTTCATAAAGACAGAACTGTTGTGTAACTTAATTCATTAATATTTGTCGTGTTCTTGAACATGCTAGCAAGGAAAGTCATAGAAAACTGACTAATTATATTTTTTTAATTTATTAATTCCTTCAGTATTTATTAGCATAAGAAATTGCAAAAGATAATTCAGTTGCTTCTCTAAATGGCAGGGGAGTACAATGTAAGTATGTTTGTGTTCATTCTGCTGTTGTAGATCCAAACTTATATAAGCTCATTAATTATGCTCTAAACTTTTTTAGGTGAAACTCATTTGATTTTTACTATGGTGGATGTTGTGATTCATTTAGGCTATCCAGAAATTCATTCTGTAAGACAAGATTGCAGAAAAAATCTGTGTGCTTGGAGTCAAGTTCTTTGACTTCATAGATAGGTATCTTGAGGAGTTGCATTTCCTGAAAGGTCACAATGACATTTTCCTTTAAGTAGTTTTGACAGTAATAGAATACTTAAAGGCAGTTAAATGTGCTGCTGTTCTTGCTTCCCTGAGGCTCTCTTTGCATATCTTGTAGTTCTTGCAAGCTGGGAAATTTTAATAGGTGTTGCAAACACGTTAATGCTGTATGTAACTGATTTTAATTTTCAATATATCTCAGTAGTTAAACAGTTTGTGGAGCCTAAATCAGAAGACGAAGCTGATTCCCACAATCTCCCAGAATCTCTGCTTCCTATCTGTTCCGAATATGGTGGTGATACATTGGAGGACTCTATGGAGCAGCTAAAAAGAGGGCTAGAAAGTGGGACTGTTCTTATTCAGTTTGAGGTAGGTAATACTCAACTCTCAAATGCCATTAATATAGACCAATAGCTGTGACCAGCAAGTAATGTAAGGGCTTAATTAATTGGAAATTTCATTGCTGCTCTTCAGTCTTATCTCAAGAGAGCAAGAATGTGACTTGCCTGTCAGTTTGACCCTTCACTACTTAGAATAGGGAAGAATGAGTTATTAGTCTTGCATAAATATCATCTGCTGAGAAAAATATGTTTTAATTAACATGTTTCTTGCTCAGGTACCCAAAGCTCACTAAATAATTTTTTCTTAGTTATTTTGTTGGATAGAATAGTGAGGTTTTGCCAGAGGTCAGTCAGTCTTGAACTTTGTTTCTTTTTCCACACTACTTAGTGACTTTTCTAAATATCCTTTATACCTGAAGTTAGGGTTTCAAGTTCTTATGTGGCCTGCTTTCACGAAATAAAAGGAGCAACTTGACCATTCCTCATCATCTTCTCTTAGAGGTTCATATGAAAGTGTTGGAATGTTAACTTACATTTGGAGGACATTTGTATTGTCCAGTTCTGTGGTGTTGCTCCCTGGCAATCTAAAGCACTGATGGTTACTTCTTGGGCAGATTACTTTATAGGTGTGATTCCCCGGTATGTAGGATGAGACTTTGAAGAACTGCTCTACAGACCAAAGAGTTAACAATGTGTTAGCAAGGAATGTCATAGAAAACTGACTAATAAATGTTTTTATTAAATCAATTCCTTCAGTGTTAGCTTAAGAAATTCCAAAAGATAACTCAGCTGCTACTCTAATAGCAGATTCTCTCAGGTAAATTTTGCAGATGGTTAGGAAAAAATATTAGAGAAAATAACTTAAGATATTTTTCCAGTTTCTGTATTTTCAGTTGAATCTATTTAGTGTGTGTATTGCACAATCATATCCCTCAAAATCCTACCATTTTTCAATCTGTTTTGCAGCAACTTTATAGAAAGAAGCCAGGTTTGGCTGTTACGTGTGCAAAGGTACCTCAGAACATGGACAAGAATAGATATAAAGATGTTCTACCTTGTAAGTATAAAGTACAATTTCTGCCTGTTTTGCTTTGTCCTCTAAATGTTAGCTTATAAAACAGTTGTATGGAATTCTTCATTAAAAAATTTATTATATAATCAAAGTCATATAATTGTTTATTTTCTAAAAGGTAATCTATTTTGGTTTATATTCTGCTGTTTGTGTGTTTGCCTTCCTCATTTTTTTGACTGAATAAAAGGGAAGTATGGCTCTTAATTATCCCCTCCTTCCCCCACTTCTTTTTTTCTGTTGGCAGATGATGCCACAAGGATAATTTTGCAAGGAGATGAAGATTACATTAATGCGAATTACGTGAATGTAAGTCGTACAGAGACCTGCATTTGCTGTCTTTCTGTATTACAGTAGCAGGCTAAATTCAGCCTTTCTAAGGAATAAGGGTTTTCTGGGAATTTATAAATGTAAAAGATGTAAAGATTCATAATGCAAAGATTAAGTGTCTCTTGAGAAACAAGTGGTCATCCTGATACACAGTAGATGCAAGCATATGGTATACACTGTGATACGTGCAGTCTCTTTAACCAGTAAAAATTGTTTTACCTTTCAAGGTACTGCAAATGTTGTGGTTGTCTCCTATAGCTTAAAACTAAGCCTTTTCTCCCTCTAGAAACACTTGTGGCCTATCTGCTATGCCCTGAAGGGTCCCGAAGATAAACCAGAGCTCTCTTTGCCCTAATCACATGTGTAGACCGGGAGACGGGGAAAAGAGGGAAAAATATGTATAATGTTTGTGTTGGACACTTAAATCACAGAATCAGCTATTAACTTAATGTGTCTAGAATCAGGCACTAAACAGCTTTTGCTAGTGTACCTTTGGTATACCTTGCTATTTTTTCTCACTAAATATTAAAGAAAATTTAAAAAGCTTTGCAATTTCAAGTTTTCAAATATGTTTTCATTCTTATCCATCTCTTCTAGTTCAGCTTGAAGGACTGCAGAATCTTTAGTATATATCTAGTTTAGATAAATATTTAAAGGTTTTTCACATAACAAACTGTCATCTCGATTGCCTTATTACTCAGCTTGCCACCTTAATCTTCCCTCCGAGCCTTCTGTTGAATGCAATGTGACATTAAAACACTGTTGCAGTAGTGAGCAAACTTTACATAGGATATTTCTTTCTCTTTCTAGATGGAAATTCCTTCTGTGGGCATTGTGAACAGGTACATTGCTACTCAGGGGCCTCTTCCGCACACATGTGCACACTTCTGGCAAGTAGTCTGGGATCACAAGTTGTCACTGATCATCATGTTAACAACTCTCACTGAACGAGGACGGGTAAGTGTTCAGGTTCTTCGTATGCTGAACAAATGTATAACGAAATGTGCCTTTAAACTTTTTTTTTCCCATTGGTATGATTAAATAACCCTAAAAAAGGCCATCCTATTCTGTTGAATTATTTCTCTGAAGTCCCAGCTTTCCAAGTTATTTAGAGGAATACATACTTCGCAACTTTCATTTTGTTCTGCTTCTTTGAAAAGAAACTAGCTGTCTGATAAACAGAAATCACTGCACTGATTTCTTTTTGCTAATCAGCCAGGTACTACATGCTGTCATTTTTATCCCCTGAGAACCGGGCTCCATGTGGCAGTTGCTCTCTTAATGGTTCAGCAGGTGTGTGAAAGCATGGAGCAGGTTGAGCAAAACTTGCAAACCTGGCTTCAAGCAAGAGTCTAACATTGCAATGTTTGCTAGTTTCAGCATGCTGGTGATCAGAATTTAACTTGCTTAAGTTTATATATGTCATAGGTTCTTTCATCGAATTGCCTGAAAATTCCTTTAAATCTGTTAAATAAATACTAGCAATCCATGAATTTCAGAATAATATAGAATGGTTTGGATTTGAAGGGACCTTAAAGATCACCTGTTTCCAACCCCCCTGCCGTGGGCAGGGACACCTTCTACTAGACCAGGTTGCTCAAACCCCATCCACCCTGGCCTTGAAAATTAAAGCAATTTCTGGTATATTTTGATTTACCTATACTTTGTAGTTTTAAAGATGAAGCTTTGAGATTATTAATGTACATAAAAGCATTGTTTTTGACGTTTTAGAGACTGAAAACTTAATAGTTTGGGGGTTTTCTGAGGTGGATAATGACTCTTGTATGGCTGCACTGTAGCCTTTATCATTATTTCCTATGTAATCTATCCTATGCTATCAAATTTCTGGTACCCCAGTCAAAAGCAATTTGTTTAGAAAGCAAGAGAGTAAGCATTTCAGTTCCTAAACAGCATAATGATTGAGAAATAAGTAAGGACAGTTGTGTATTCCTTTTCCAGCTCTTCTCTGTGTAGAACGGGTTATCTCTTAAGGCTTCCACAAATGGAGCCTGCCTTGCTCTTTCCCTCAGCTGCGAGACTGCAGTGTTGAAACAGGATGGGAAAGACTGGTTCACACTGCTTTTCACATTCCAGCATGATCTTGCTTCAAGGTCTAAGAATAATTCAATCTGAAGAGACTTGCAGAGGTATCACGTGCACTCCTCAATTCAAAGCAGGGGCAGCTCTGAATTTCATGCAGGTTGCACTGTGTCATGTCAGTTAAGGTTTGATTATTTCCATGGATGAAGGTTCCACAGCCTCATAGAGCATCTTGTTTCTGTGCTTGATTACCCTCATGGGCATCTAATAAAAATTTCCATTTTTCTATCTTTTATTCAATTGCCTCTTGTCCTTTCTTTGTTCACTTCCAAGAGAAGTGTGGCTCTGTCTTTACTGTAGCCTGCTATTAGGTGGCTGAAGTTAGTTATAAATTTGTCCCCTATACTTTTCTTCTTAAAAGGGAATAAATCCATCTGTTTCTCCTCCTATATTATGCCTGGAAAAGTTATTTTAGCAATTGCAGATGAGTACCAAACAGAAAGTATCTTGCATCCAATTTACATGAATTTTTAATATGAATTACTAAAATAAAGGTTTGTAGAGAATTTAGCCTATTTTGTCAAGCTATTTTCCAATTTGGATATAAACACGTCACTGACAAACCAGAATAAATTTTATACCACTCCTCGAATTCTGTGAACCATAGCATAGGAGAGGAACCTGGAAACAGAAGTGCTTGTATAGTCTTGATGTGTGCTTATTTTTCATTACAGACCAAATGTCATCAGTACTGGCCTGATCCGCCAGATGTAATGGAATACGGCAGCTTTCGTGTCAGATGCCATTCTGAAGATTGTACGATTGCTTATGTTGTTAGAGAAATGGTGATTACAAATGTTGAGGTAAATACCTGTTATCTTTAATTATTCCCAAGGAAGCTGAATAAATACATGTATAGATAGGTAGATATAGACTCTGTGTCTGAGCATGAACACCTCTGAATGTGAATGTATATGTGTGTATGTATATATACGTACATTTTTATAAAACAAATATGATTTCATTATATGAATCAACATTCATACAATTCATATAATCATCAACAGGATGATTATTTCTTTACAGCTTCTTCGAAACCATGCTTTTTGAAGTTCTATAATCCCTTAATACATTATGCTGTACTGCTATTGTAATAAGCTTTGTAAAGAAGTGTAGTGCTTTTCTGTAATCAGTTTTGCAGTCACTGACTCTTCACAAGTATTCTGATTTTCAATGAGGGATTTTTTCAAACTGTGTTCTTTCAAGGATGAAATGTGGGTCACTTGGTTAATGGCACATGCAGCTAGAATAGCTAACAAAGAAGTGAAGCGTAATAATGTTGTTTTGAGAGAAGATGATGAATGTCACCAGCTCCTTTTTGTTGTCTTTAGTCAGATTTTAAAAAAGAAAAAAAAAATCCTTATATACCTCAATCAAAATGTGCTCAATTTATGTAAGGTACTTTTTCCATAGCTGTTAATAGTTTATGCTAATGGAAGGGTTATAAAGCAAAGAGAACATGAAATAATTCTTGCATATCAGATTGTGTTGTAAAATCTATGTTAAGATCACATCTAGACTTCCCACAACCTGAATGTAGGAGATTAAGGTTGGCTTTGTTTGTAAGTTGTCCGACGTTTCTTACACATTTCCCTTTTCATCTCCTTTGCTAAATTCCATGGTCACAAGTATTTTCTAAAAACATTAAGGGTTTGTGCTATCATAAGATACATGCATAAGAAATCACTGTGTACTGACTAAATACTACAGTTCCAATGCTATTCAATCTTTTAAACTTCTGTATGGTTACGTAGATTTTACTGGTACTAGAACTGCTGGTAGTAAGAAAAAGGAAATAGCAGTTTTAAAATGTAACATTTAATTGATGTTCTTACAGCAAGATGACCAATCCTTTAGTCTCATAAATTTGTTATAGAATCACTTGACAGTGCATCCATATTGGCTTTAACATAATTAAAATTTCATTTGAAGTCATGAACATCACATGTTTAGAGGTGCCAGTACTTAAAAGTCTTTCAGTTAAGACTGTTTACAGTTCCTAGATATAAGAAACTATCCAGTCAGGTAGCAGCATGACTTTTGCTTCTGTTTTTCAGCCAATTAACCTGCAAGTGATAAACTTGAATGTCAGCAAAGAAGAAATTAACCTCCTTAAAGCAGTACTGCAGTCTGTAGACCAACTTTTAGTCCCTGTTACTTAAATTAGCTGATTGCCTGTTACCTTTGAGTAGCTAAGGCTTCATGTAAATACTAGTTTACTCTTTTCAAATACTTGTTCCTTTTCTTCATTAGTATTTGTTAAGCCATTACATAATTTTGAGTAAATTCATGAGTGACCATATTCAGTACGGGATTTTCTTTTTTCACTTCAGGTGTGTCTATTAGCATGTGATAAGTCAAAATTCTAATGAGAGTGGGGCAGTCAACTTTATTTTTTATTTCTTCTAATACAAGTTAAATATTTTTCCGATAAAGTGTTTGTGAGAATATAGTGTGCCTTTGTAGACATGCTAACAGGTGTGAAAATTACAAGGGTCTTCAGCTGTCTAAGTTGTCTCATGGTAGCTCTCAGCTAGAACGTTGTTTCTACAGCAAAGGCGTATGCTTGCATAGATTTCATCTAGGTTAGCCAAAAGCATGCTAAAGTGAATCTTAGGTGGATGTGAGTGTATTGTGGTAAGGGCAGAGTTGTTTTGAGTGGGTCTTTTATTTTGGTTTATTTTTTCACTATAGACAAGCTTATTTGTACACTGAAATAAAGTGGCTACACTCAACACTGACCTGTCCACACAGTAAAAATATGACCCTAATAGTTGATAGCTCTGTGTGCATTTGACATTTCAGATTGAAATAAAACCCTTTGTATCTTGTTAAAACATACTGAAAGAACTCACTGAAACACTGAAGTATCTCCTAGTATTACATGTCATTTGAGCTGCTTTCTTAAAGCTGGCCATATGTGGTCTTCTGGAGGCATCTTGTGTTTGAGTAGCTTTGTATAGCTTTAAATGTACTACCTCTCACAGATAGAGTTGTTGTATTCTTTGAAGAATACATTAAAAGTCATCTGAATTCAAACCAGGGTTTTATGATTCCCTGAACTAATGTGAGCATCATTGGACTGTTCTTTTTGAATATAAGTAGCTTTTAATGGTAAGATGGATAAAGCTTCCAAACTCACAAGAGAATTGATTTCTGTTGAAAGGCATAATAGTGAGTTTCCTGGAAATTAAGTTGCACAGATTTCACATCTGCCTTTAGGGGAAAATAGCTTGAAAGAGAAGTGTATGAAATGACGCCCTTGGCCTTTTATTCAGGTATGTTCTGAAGACTTGAGGAACTAAAAACTTCCTAGGATTTTTCTGACACAGTTTAACTTGCTGCTTCTCTACCTGTGATAGAACATTAGGCAATGTGTGAAATATTTGTAACTGTTCTAAGCCTCATGAAATGAAATAAGGATTAATTTCTTACTTTCCATTTTCAAGACCAAAATTTTAAGCTATCCTGTAACAAAATGAAAGAAAAACAAAGAAAGCACTAATTTGGGGATATTTTTAAGGTTAGGTAAGTGATTTTTTACTTTTCAGAAAGCTTCAGAACACTTTGGGAACAAGAACAAACAGACCGAAGGCAATGAATTGTGTAGTGTGATTGCAGAAATTCATCACACAATGCACTATTTTGTAAAACAATATAAATATTTCTTTCAACCATTGAAAAAATAGCATAGTAAGCCTGAAGGAAACTTCCATTCAGTTTGCTTTAAGATAGTCACCTTGCAACATACCATTGCTTCTTAAATCTCACCAAATGCATCCAGTTATGTTGTGGGAAAAAAAAAAAAAAAAAAAAAAAAAAAACCACAACCTTTTTTTTGTTTTCTCTTGTTTAAACAAGAATTTTTCATTATTTCTGTGAAATGTGACTGGAACCCAGCCATGGAACTTAGCAAGGCTGTGGAGTTGATACATGCTGAAGTGTATTGCTCATATAACTTTGAAGAACTGTAATTTTGCAAGGGTTGGTTGGGGGTAGGGGGGTTTGTTGCTTCATTTTTAATTCTGCCACATCTAATGTTAGTTGTTACCACACCTTGTTGGTTGCTTCCAAAGTGCTGTCGTTCTCCCACCTGATTAGTTTTATTAACTAAACTAAATCATTCAAACAAAAAGAAAAAAAAAAAACAAAACAAACCAAAACCAAAATGTTTAAAAATTGATTGAATTTCAGACTCTAAAGACAAGTTATACCGTTGCTATAATGAATGACTGAGTGCTGTGAAAGAGTACTTACACATTATAAAACCTCAGGTCAATGTACTTAAGGCAATTCCTTGTCGTAATGCCGACTGTTTAGCATGATGGTGCAGACAGTGACAATGCAAAAAGCAGGATTTGGGGAGATAAACTGCTTTTTCATTTAAAAGTTGTCACTTTCCCTGGACATCACAGTGGTGGAGGGGATGGTTTGAAGAAAAAGAAAATAAATTGCTGCAACAGTTCAAACAAATTGAAGATTAAGCATAAATTCATTTGCTGTTCGCTGAAGGGAGGACATAGAACTGCAAGATGAAGAATGACTGGTATCTTTCTGTTTATGAATGACCAACATGTAGGCCTTCTAGTGACTATGTTAAATTGATATTAGATGAAACAAAGACAGCAATGTGAGTATACAGCCAGCAGCACTTGCTGCTATATGGAGCTGAAAATAGAATCTCTGATATTTTTACACATCTTAATTGTTTGGGCTGAGGATTTCCATGCCATTTGTCTTCCTTGCCAGATACATGTCGTACAACAGTTTGTGGGGGGAAATGCTAAGTTTGCTCATGTTAGATTCTTAGATTGATCACTGAAACTTTTGCTTCTGCACATTAAACAAGACCTTATATTTTCTGTTTCCAAAGAAATCTATAGAAATATGATCATATCATAAATGTCTTGAATAAACCTGTCGCACTGAAGAGGCATTTCAAAGGCTTATCTGAAAAGTGTCTGCACTAAATGTGTTCTGTTCTGTCAGATACTTGAGGTAGAAGAACATGAATTGATTTTGAATAGTAAAGAGCTGAAGAACAAAAGCAGATTAAAAGTGTTATGGCAAGAGCATACAGGAGCATAGTGGGGTGGGAACAGTGGTCCGACAAAAATCCAAATACCACTGCCAAATTATTTTGCTCTTCAGAAACTAGGCTTTAGCCCTGATCACTGAGTCTCTGCTTTCAAGGTGTATATTTGAAGTTCGTTAGCAAAGAGCATACCTTTTCATGCTTAGAAGATAACAGGACCATTTCAAGGTTAATGTAGTTCATGGTGAAATTTCTTTTATGGTAGATTATTATAACCTAGACCAAAAAGGACATTAAATAAAAAAGTGAAATGCAAAATCAATGACTTGGATTTTAAGAAAAGTCAAAATTAAGGTTGACCTTTCAAGCCTAAATTTCCTTCTTTCTATATGAGTATTATCATTCTAAGCTCTGTTTGGTTTTTTTTCGGAAGAGCACTCAATTCTTTTATTAATCAGGGAGAGTCATTTTACGGGAATGAAACACAGAAGTCTGCCTTTTGATTTAATTATAATAAGCAGGGCTGCAAACTACAGAAAGATGAAGAATTGATATTTTTGTGGTTGAAGGTCTTGATAATGAGATTGTTTTGCAAGTGTTACAGCAGCCATTTGAAGCATTACCACTGACAGCACCATATTTTGTCAGGAGTTGGGATCACAATGACAGGCTTAGTAAAGATCATGTATCTTTACCCTGTGTTTCTGAGCAAAATCTAGGATGTTATCTTAACCACAGTGAAGTTGCTTTTGCAGTAAGATGTCTTGAATTTGCACGGGTAGGTACAGGTACATTTTATTTTTGGCAGATACCTTTGCTGCAGCAACAATAACCATTATCAGAAGGACACTAACAAACACCTTGGGGCATGTCTAAGCTTGGGACATGTCTTAGATTTCTGTAGATGCTTGCCAAATGAATATGGTTCAGTGCTGTGAAGCAGCTAAATGGTGGCCAAATGGCTGATGATAAATTGAGCAAATGACAATCTAGAAGTATCATTGGAGTCTGTACATTGTTTGGACTCATTTTTTTAAAATCCACCATTGTTAAGCTGATTTGTGAAAACACCAAATACCTAAATTCAATTGAAATCCATCCATGTGCATTCAAAAAACATTAAATATTTTTGGAACAACAAGGTGTATAACGTCAAGTTAGGCAAAAACAGCAACTGGGGCATGAGCAGCTCTTGTAGGTCTAAACTTCCAGAAAGTGAGACAGCACAACAGGACTAATAGAGCCAGATTTTATAAAGATAAATTCTACATTTATCAGTCATTATGATGTTACAATAATAACTTATTTAAAACCTCAGTCCAAAAAAAAAAGAAAAAAAATTTAGAAAGGATTTAAGCTGACTTGCAGAGGATAATTGTTTGGACAGCAACTTGAGTATAATGAGAAGCTACCTTATCCACTACTAGCTTTGTACAAAGAAGCAGGATCTGGAAGAAAAAAGGTATTTAAGTATTCGTAGTAGGACATATACAGCGAGGCTAACTATGGGACCAGTAACTGTAATTCTAGTACTTTTTTTAATATATGAGTGCTAGATTTCAGTAAGTGTGGTGGTCTTTTAATGCAATTTATTTCCATGTATGGTGGTATTTGACTGACATTTTCTGAATTTAAAGGCTGACTTTTATTATGAGTGTAAAGACCACTAAAAATATCTTAAAAAAATCTGGACTTCTTCAGAGTACTGATTTTATATCTTCTGCATGAGACTTAAAGGTATTAGAATTTGAAGAACTAGTTCTAACTTATATGAATAAAGCTGCTATTTACAATAGGCTTAGCTTTCTAATTAAAAAAAATAAGTATTTTAAAATATTTGTGCATTTTGAAAAGTGAGTGATGTAATGGGCAAGTTATTGGAATCATCTCAGAAGAGCTCAACCAAAAGAATCAAAACTTATCATATCAAAACACTACAGATAAAACACAAGGAACTAGAAAACTATACTGAAGCTTGAGGCATACCTGAAATAATCAACGAACAGCTATGCTGGTGTTTAGGGATGAGTAGGGCATTTGACAGAAAATGAAGATGATCACATCAAAAGGAGCAGCTCTGAGGATTAAGTGCATGCTCTGACACGTATTCTTACTTCGAGTAAGTCTTATGTAATATGCTTGTGGTACTTAATGTCTATGAACTATTTTTTAAAAATGCAACTCGCTATATTTGAGTCTGAATTACTGACAAGTAAAAATTAAGTTAACCGCATCCTCTTTTCTGAGCTTGTAAAATGTTGGAAAATGGCTTTTGATGCTACAGATCACTGTCAGTGGTTCTTAGGCGTGCCGCTGGCATTTATCCATGATGCATGTCTTGAAGTTCTTGATGTACATGAAAGGTCACTGGATGCTCACTCTTGGATAATTTTAGAATGAATCAAGTCTTTGTTTCACCTGAATGCTGTAATTCAAATGTCTTTGATTTAAGAGAATCGGCTTAAACGGCTGCATGTAATTGCTGCGTTCTCTCATTTCCCTTTTGAAGATCTCCTGATAAAGCAGGCACAGGTTTCCAAAAGACAACTTTTTAATGACATTTCCTTGTTGTGTTTTTTGTATTAGTTTTTAATCTGTAGCATTTCAGAAAAATTTACAGTGTAATCATTTGATCAAGCTCTCAGCTACATAATGACAGCAAAGCTGACTAGAAAAAGGCCATGCTTTTTCTTGCAGAGATCCTGGACATTGTGAGGTCTTTTGGGTGATAGTTTGCAAGGCAATTTGTATGACAGCAAGCTTGGTCATTAACGGTAGATTATATTATCCACTTGGGCCTATGCTAGACCTTTTAATAGTGATTGCTCAGACTCTGCCTTGAAGAAGCTAAGTATGAGCTGCGTTGTTTATCTTCACATCCCTGCAGGTAATTGTAAATTTCTGCAACTGCAATTACTTTGACTGGGATGAGCACATTTCCTAGAGCTCTACTTGGTACACAGGCAGTAGTTTATCCTGCCTTCTGTATCTTACTAGCCTGCTCCCTGGGAGTGGAATAATTTCTTCTAGTGGAAGACGAAAGCAAGCAGCTGAAGGCATTTGAAACAGGTCATATATTTCAGTAGTTTTGCACTTAAAAGCAAGAAAATACTTCTTAAAGTCACAAGCATCATGAAAACATTCTTGCATGGAACACTAGGGAGAGGACAGCTTTTATAGACTAATACAGTGATAAAGGAGTTTTTATTTCAGTAGAGTGTCAAATGTTGTCTAGTAGTGGACATCAGTAAATTCCAGCCAACAGCTTAACTGTTGCTAAAAGTGTGGAATCAATAAAGGAGCCTCAAGACTTGTCTCAGTTTGTGAAGAGCGAGATCATTGTTGCACGATGCAGCAGAGCTGAGTGTCTTAGGTTTTTTCCTTCCTACCTAGTCATTGGTTATATCTGTAACATAGCAATTGAGCCCAATCTGAATGCAAAGATGATTGAGTGATTTCATAATCAAAGGTAACAAAAAGCTAAACTGAAAGAACTTCTGTAAAGCTACTTTTTTAGGTATAATTGAAGGAAAAAAGAGCTCTTCCTCCAACAGAATCTTTTAACTGATTTTATTGCTTCCATACATAAGTATCCTTCTGTGGGTCATACTGAAGTCATTCATATGTGTACAATGAACATATATGTATGAACTATATATATTGTTTTTGAACAGAAAATGTATTTAGCAAATGTTGCAGGCAACTTTATAACTGAATCTGTAAGTACACAAAGATACATATTTAGAATGGATTATGTTGCCCCAACACCCTGTTATTTTGATACAGTTCTCAGTAGTTCTCTGATGTGTTCAGCTATTTCCTCCAACTTGCTCGATTATATAGTACTATTACGCTTACACCTTGTAGCATTTTACCTGGGGTGAATCAAGGTATAATGTCAGCAGTCAATAAATTCAAAAAATTACAGTCTGTTTAAATCACAGAAGTTAAACTTGACACCTCATTTATTTAGAAAATGTTATGCCTTTTGCATGCTTTCTAAGAATTGCATGTTCATAGTTTACTTTGAGTTTTAAAATGACAAATATTTTCTACATCGTATATGTCTTATAGCATCTGCAGAATACACCTACTGTGAAAAGTATGACTTGTATCTAGTAAACATAAGAGGAGTCGTAACACTGACCACTTTTTGAAAACCTTACTTATTTTAGACAGAACAACACCACACAGTCACCCATCTCCAGTATGTTGCTTGGCCTGATCATGGTGTTCCTGATGACTCAATGGACTTCTTGGAGTTTGTGACCTGTATGAGGCCAAAGAGAGTAAAGAATGAGCCTGTCCTTGTTCACTGCAGGTACTTGTGCTTTTAAATCTTGATTATAGGTTTGCTTCAGCCTTGGAATAAGCATTTGCTTTGAAAAGTTTGTCTGCAAGGCAAGAGATTCTTTGAATAAGATCAAAATGTTAAACTGTGCAATACCAGCGTTCACTGTTGAAGACAGAGACACTGGTGTTGTATCTAAAGGACAAGTTTCTTTTCGCTCCCTTTTTACTGCAATCTTTGGGTGAAATGGCTTAGTCACGTAATTGTCACAGAGCTGGTAATCTGCAGCTTCATTTTGAACGGTACTGCAAAGGGGTTTTTTCAGCTGTTCAAGTGCCTGTCAAAAAGCAGTCAGTTAGCTTTTACATTTCTAGTCAAAAATACGACCAAACAAGTACATTTAGATTTGTAAGCAGTTACAATTGTTAAAAATCCATTTGCTTTAGGTGAGGTTTTAGTTTTATTTATATAAAAATTCTTTTCTTTTTAATAATTGGTAGGAAATATACTGAACTTGCTTTAAAGATAAGCTTCACACTCTGTTCTAGTATTAAGGTCTTCCTGTAATTTCTAAGGCTCTTTGACATCCCCGTATTAAGACTGTGATATGAATCTGGTGCATTGCAAAAAACTAATTTATAGACTATTTTTCTGTTACATTTCACAGCGCTGGAATCGGTCGCACTGGTGTATTGGTCACTATGGAAACAGCCATGTGCTTAATTGAAAGAAACCAACCTGTTTATCCCCTGGATATTGTGCGAAAAATGCGAGACCAGCGAGCTATGATGGTGCAAACATCAGTAAGTGATAGAGAGGAAGCCTTATTTTCTGTATGTATGTACTGCATTTGGTCAGCTGTGAGAAAACAGAATACCAAAAAGCTGCAGGTTAACATCTTGCTCTATCCTGGGTGCTCTACCACATTCCCATTCCTGCATTCCACCTAGCCCCACTGCTCATACTTGATATTCAGCTTAAGGCTTCTGGGAAAGGCCATTGGGTATTATTCAGATATAATAGAAGGATTGTTCAGTTGTAATAGCCTTCCCTGAAGCATGTTCAGCTGCCCTGTGGGTATTGTGTGTGTGCTTCAGTTCTAAGATGATGCACACAGCCAAAATCATGTTGTGAGTTAGTATCAGACAGGGTATACTCAACGAGTAAGAATGGACTCATCACAGCTATTAAGTGGTCAGTTCAGTGTCTGCTGTTTAATCATGTGAAGGCTGTAGTTTCTCAAAGATCTGCAATCTGATCATCAGGAACACCAAAACAAAAGCTTTGACCAAAATAGTAACGCTAAAACAAAATTTACATAACAGTATGGCCTTTCATTAAATAAAAAAAAAAAAAAGAAAAAAAAAAAAAAAAAAAAAAAAAAAAACCCTAACCATTTTGTTCCATTAAAGAGAAATTAAGAGATACTAAACAATACAGAAAGCAGTGCTATAGGACGTGCATAGTCAAACTAGTTAACAGCTGAGTAAGCAGTAAGAATATATGCAACAGATAAGAGCAAAGAAAACAAGTCGTCTGAGTCAGAGGAAGAAATGCTGAAATGCTCATTCTTATTTGTTCAGTAACTTGGTCAGAAGTATTGAACAGAGAGCTAAATGTTGTACTTGGCTCATTCAATCAGTAAAAAAATGCAAATGATAATAAAGAGAAAACTCAAGGTAATTAAGAAATAAAGACAAAAGAAGAGAGTGATATTGAAAGTGGGAGTAATTGACTGAAGGGTTGAAAGAAAAGGCATGAAAATCGAGATGCAGAAAATTCATATCCATCCCCCAGTTCTCCTGAGGTTTTCTGTACTTAAGAGCAAATGTATTGCAGGTCACAGAGAAGAGTAACGTTCCTAGCTACTGGTATTTAAATGCAATGTAAGGTCCTTGATGGTCCAAGTACTATCTTTTAGCCCTGTCCTTTGGGAGATATT
Source organism: Psittacula echo (assembly GCF_963264785.1). Classification (NCBI taxonomy): domain Eukaryota; kingdom Metazoa; phylum Chordata; class Aves; order Psittaciformes; family Psittacidae; genus Psittacula; species Psittacula echo. The sequence goes on along the minus strand of NC_137737.1, from coordinate 92,153,078 downwards.
GGGGGAATGTTTCCAGATGCCTCTAAAGAGTTGAGGGGAGCTGCCATACAAGGGAGAATGTTTTGAAGATAGAAAAAAGGATTTCGAAAACATGAAGCTGCACTTCGTTCAATATATGACACGGAGCTTTGGGGGAAGGTGTTCATTTTGGGGTTTTGACAATAGTGAAAAGTACTTTTGGAGGAAAGGTAAAGGAATATGCATTGATATTTGTAAGTTCTTTTAAATTTCCATCATCTTGTGTTCTTGGGATTTTGTTAGTCATAGAATCATAGAATAGTTAGGGTTGGAAAGGAGCTTAAGGTTATCAAATTCCAACCCCCCTGCCATGGGCAGGGACATCTCACACTAAACCATGTCACCCAAGGCTGTGTCCAATCTGGCCTTGAACACCGACAGGGACGGAGTATTCACAACTTCCCTGGGCAACCCATTCCAGTGCCTCACCACCCTTACAGTAAAGAACTTCCTCCTTATATCCAATCTAAACTTCCCCTGTTTAAGTTTGAACCCATTTCCCCTTGTCCTATCACTACAGTCATAAACACTTATTCAGGCTAGATGGATTTTTAGTCCTATTGCTAATGTCTTCTTGTATTACTTTTCAGAAGGAGGCTCACTGGCTAATTGGCTTTAGCAAACAGGTCCATCAACAGAAATAGTCTTTGCAATAGTATAATTCAGAAAAGAAACACTAATCTAGTTTGTGAAGACTTTGTAAGAACTAAATGAGCTCAGAATTTTCCATGCTGGAAGAATTAATGTGGCTGCTGTTCTTCAAAATTATGCATTCCAAAGTTTTTGATCCCATTCTGTTACAAACGGTGATGTGTGGTGTAATCACAAATTAAAATAAAGTGACTCCATCTTCTGCAATAGTGTAGGTGGTTTTAAAAAAACCCAAAATTTGTAGCAAGGGTTAGACCTATATATCCTGTATGGTAACTTTAAATACATTTTTAGTCATGTAACTTAAATGTGCCCAGTAATATGTAACGGCAGGATTGTCAAGGTTAGAGTATACTTATAATAATCAGATAGCTACCAAATAAATAGATGAGATGTATAAAGAAAAATAAAGAGGTGTATAAAGAATCTCATAAATTTGGATAGCTTTTACAACTAAATCCTATTTCCTGAAATGAAAGCATGTGTTCTTTTAAATTTGAGGGTTATGTTTTCTCTTGGCATGAGACTTTCAGTGCTTGTCCTTCAAAGAATGTTACTTTTGTTTACGGAGAACACAGCCAGGAGAGTTGGATTTTCTCTCTCTATCTTTGCGTCTCCTCTCCTGTCCTTGTCCAAGAGAAAAGGAAGCAGTGGGACTGTTAGCTCTGTTCAGTATTACTGTATAATCAGGATTTGAATCATCCATAAATGTTTGGTTTTTTCTTTCTTACACAGAGTCAATACAAATTTGTTTGTGAAGCTATTCTTCGTGTTTACAAAGAAGGATTGGTTCGACCACTGGATTCCAGTTAGCACAGCTCTGAAGGATGAATTATTTTTTCCCCTAAAAACACTGTTCTTTAAGTAAAGCAAGGGCTTGTTTCTGAAAGCAACTAGAATGGACGTGGGAAGCCCATGAAAAGACAGATGAGCACATTTGAACTGTGGCACTTTAAATTTCTCAAGAAGATTGCTAAATCATGTACAGCATAATGAAGTCATGTCGATAAACATATGACAGCAATTGTGTGTAATATGCTTTGTTCACATAGACAACCATAAACAATCATGGGAACCTTAATATGTATCTTTTACTGCCTTAAAACACCGTTCACTTTGAAAGTTAAAAAGGTCCTTGTGTTTCCTTTGAAATAGCAAAAAGAAAACTCACAGTATTGAAATGATTCAGCTAAGGTATTTAATATCTTTGTGTGGAAGTTCATTGGAGGTGAATATTTAAACTTTCTTACTGGGACACTAGATATTCATGGAGATGTAACCTTGACTGCTAAAAGGTTGATGAAGAGCTTTAAAGACTAATGTGTAAGTACTGTACATTAAGAGCTGGACAAATTAAGTATTCAGTTACCATAAACCTATTAGTAAATATGCCAGCTGTTATAATATGCTTCTTAGAAATCACATCTACTGTATGTGATGTGAAAATAATGCTGCATTTAAGCATTTATGCAGATGGTACTGTCTACATCTTCTGTTGATCAATTTTAATTGCAACTTGCCCTTTTAACAGTGACCTGCTTCATACAGTTTTAGTTATTTTATTACTTATCTTCTGTTTCTGCTGTCCATCTCCTTTATACTTGTTTTTCACTGCTGTTTTTTATATGTGGACTGAAAGCATTTTAACTTAAAAGAGGTTTAATTGTCTGTCACCTTTGTTTCCATGTATATTTATGAGTTCTCAGATGTAAATGTGGATTAATGTTGCACACAAGATACTAGACTTTTGACTTACTGTATATGCAAAGTAGTCTAATCCAATACTGGAAGAAAAATTACTACTGAACCCATCAAATACATTGCTGCTATTTCAAGGTGTGAAGCTTCCAAGGGCACAGGTGTTGCTAGTGTTCAGATGGTGATAAAATGTTGACTTGCTGCCCTTCAGCAAAAACTGCTCTTACCCAGTGAAACGCAACTCCCTCTTGCAAGAGTTCTGTGGGTTTACTGTGTTTCTTGCTTTATGGAAATGCAGCTAAATTCACATGAAGATTTACAAGGAAAGAGAATGAATTTGTGCATTGACGAATAATTCACCCTAAGGTACACTGGTCTCCATTTCATTTCAAATGGGAGAACTGGACTTTCTGAACAGTATAACCACATTTGTATGATGTTAATTTATTTTGTGTGTGCTTTTTGATTACCCTGTCATAATGCTTCATTTTTGAATAGTGTTTAAAAAAATATTCTAAGGGATTGTTTAAAACTCTGTTATTTAAAAGATTAGTCCTAAATAAGGAAAAATTTTTATGAGGCATATTAGCCATATGTTTATATGTATATAAAAGAGAAAATTATCTAATTTTCTTTTTAGATATATATGTACACACATAATCAGATATGTTTTAGAATTATGGTTTGTGTTATGGATATTATCATTTATATCTGGAGTTTCATTATAGAAACTGCCACAGCTGTACAGTATGCATCTTTCATGTTACCAGAAGGTTATGTTTCTTCCCCAGGAGATAGCTGAAAAGTGAACGTAGGATGTGCTAAATTGCTAACTCTTGCCTTTCTGTAGGCTTGGTCTTTTCTTCAAGATTACATTATTAGTTATAGGTAAAGATACCTGACTTCTATTTATTGATCAGAAGAATTTTAATTGGAATACACAGGGTAGCTGGCAAAATGGAAAGCTTCTTGGTTTTGTTAGGTTGTAGGGTGAATAGGTTTGTGCTCATTCTTATATACTGCATTCCAAATTTCACTTTCACTGAAGTTTTTGTAATACTTTGGATCATTATCCTCTTGCTTGATTGGGCACAGATTGGAAGGCAAGAGACCATAACTCTCCTTTAACTTGCTAAAGTGCATCAGGTCAATCTGTCTATGACTCCAAACATAAAATTATACTGGACCTGCACATGTAGCTTGGGAAGCTTTTTTTGAAAGATGAGTGTGGAAAAGTGTTGTACCAAGTGTAGGCCACCTGCTGCTGTTAGAGAGGATATTGAGCAGTGAAAAAACTTAGTGGCTCTTTCCCACCCAAGAAGTAGTGGGCACTAAAGAGTCTGATCCTGCTGGGTGGTTAACAAAAGTCTCCCTTTTGTTATGTGTGTGCCTTGCTGTTAAAACATCTGTTCTTCTTTCTTTTTTCTTTTTTTTTTAAGTTTTATTGTGCCCATGTCTGAAAGTCATCCCTTGCAGTTGGCATGACTTGCAGTTAATAGTTTGTCAAGAAGTGAAAAAGGCAAGGAGGAAAAAAGCAAGAAAATAAATAGTAAGAAAATATTTAGAGCATCTCTTTGTGACATCTCTTTCTTTCATAGAAGTACTTGATTAAACTTATGGTTTATTTGCGTTCAAGGTTATTGCTATATTCCTGTTGCTATTTATGTTTCTTCATACTGAATATGTATTTACCAAAACACTGTAAATTTATTCCTTACATAGCTCCCGTCTCAAGATAACATGGTATAGGTTTGACTTAAACTGTCTGTTTCAATGATGATGGTTATATTGCGACATCAAGTGCTGCTTGTGTTCTGATAAACTTAGTTGGTTTGGGTAATACCATTCTTAAAGTCTTCCTTTGGATTTAAATAAGTTGTTTGAAACTGCTGGCCACTGAGAGACTACTGAAAATTATAAAAATGGTAAAAATAGTAATCTCTATAATATTTAATTGGTTTTGGAAAATCATAGAGCAGATATTAACTAGGCAAGTAACTTGTACGTTGTGTCCATCTTTATTTCAGTCTTGCTCAGTTTTGCACAAGTACCTGTAGGGTCCTTAAGGAAGAATGAAGGGGTGTTTGTCCTCAATCTGTAGTTTGTGATGACTTTGCACTGAATAATGTATGCCTTAGATCTGATCTTGCAATGAGAGCATACTTATGAAAAGATCATCTTAATGCTGGCTTTTGTTTCCACAGGAATTGGGAAATTAAAACCACACTGACTTGATTGATCAGGGGGAAGGGAGGGGGTTGGTAGAGTTAAAACTCCTAACACAAAATTTCTAACTGTCAGGCAACTGACAAATAGCAGGAAATGCTGTGAAGTCAAGTTTCTGCATAACCTTTGTAAACAGTTTAACCTCAGTTCTGCTTGTGTGGTCATAACGAAAGTACTCAGAAATTCTAGCACTGCAGTGGATGAAGAGGGAGTAATAAGCCTTTGAGGTTTTCATCACTGTGAAATACAATAACATTTATTCTTCAAAATTTCAATAGATTTTAACTAAATGGCTTTATATTTGATACAGAAGTAGCTAAAATGCCTATTCAGAGTATCTTCAGAAATATCACAGGGGAACACTTCTGAGGTGGAAGTGGGAGGGACACATCTTGCCATGTATTGCAAATAAGAAAAATGGTGCCATAAACCACAAATGCCTTTGTGTAACAGGATGTATGAAATATAAATCATTAAAATACAACAAAACCTTGAGCAGTAGTGGTGTTTTGAAAAAGAAAAAAATGGAAAAAAAAAATGTAATCCAGGGTTTTGCTTTCAAGAATCCTGTCTTTTAGGTGTTGGTACTAAATTATATGCAATCAAAATGTACCTAAGAATTCAGCAATAGCTCTTCATATGCACTTATTTTTTTAACAGTTGGTTCTCTATTTTCCCTCCTTTTTTCTACTATGCCATACTTGGTTAAATATATATATATACATATTTCAAAAGAACTGTGCTTCTGAAATACCTAATGAGCTATGTATTTGCTTTATTACAAGAATAATCTGATACTGTTTTACAACAAATGTTCTTCCCTGTAGATAATGTTCTTATGTGTCAGACTAAATGCATAAGTGGTCCACTGATTGAAGATGCTGAAAATAGACACACATAGTTATTTCACTGATAATGGCTTTATTGTTATATCCTGAAATGAAGCATTTAAGTGCAAGTTTATTTTACTCCTTCACATAAAGCCTTTCCAAAGAGAACATGCACTAGGAAATGTTTGTATTTCGATTAGTAACCTGCAATTAGTCTACTTGATTAAAAGCATTTATTAATTGAAACTGTACAGAAGGTAAGGTTGTGTCATAAAATACTGTGTTCAGAGCCAGTTGAAAGGCAAATGAATGATTAATTCATTATATAAAACACAATGTTTTGATTAAACGGATTGTCTCGCATTTACGTTCTGACACTGAGAGTGTTAAACCATCTCAGATTAACAATAGCACTATATTAACAGTTTAAATATAGCAATCAAATGCAATATGATTTAGTTGTGGTGTACTTTAACATATTTAAATTTCCAGTTATCCAGTAGCTGTGCAAACTTCAAACAAGAGTATCCACAATCACTGAAAATTGCTGTCTTTAAAAAAAAAAAAGTAAGTTTTTCCAAATTTGAAAAGGAAAGAGGAACACATGATATTGATCGATTCAGGCATTTTTCAGTTCAGACTAACTCTGTGACAGTAGTGGTCTGACTTGACCACTAATAAAAAGAGCAGTTGTTGAGGACCAAGAATATAATGGAAAAACCAAGTAAGAGACCAGTAACTGCTGTCTTTTTAAGACAAATTCATCTCAGGAGGTGGCATTGGAGGTGGGGAGTTGAATGTGCCTTTATTGACTCTCCTAATTTTGTTACAGACTACTTGGATAAGAGTCTTAGATTGTGTGTTGTTTTGAGCTTAGCTGTGGGGTTTGAATCTTTAAAGAAATTCTTATTTTAAATATTAAAGCTTTGATTTTAATAGACATTAATGAAACACTTCAGTTTACTGTTAGTTGTTCAACTTCTCTTTTCTTGGCTTTCATGATTTCGTTTCATGAGTTGTTATTGTTTTAACTTATAAAAACACTTTTTGAGGTTTCCCAAAACTGTAAAGCTGGCTTTGTCATAGACAGGCTAAATGATGCTGCTGTTGCTTAAGATAGGATGTTACTTACACCTGCTGATGGTGCAACATGGTCTTCAGCCTGAACTGAGCTCCTTTCTGAGGGATTTAAACAGTGCTGCTAACAGTGGTAAAAATCATATAGATATTTTAAAAAAGCATGTAGAGAATGTTTTGTTCAGAGCGGATAGACCTGTGTTTTCTTAAAAAATGAAAAACTAAAAGTTGTGAGGATGAAAATGTTTTTAACAGATAAAGTAGGGGTGGGAAATGCACAATTTTTTTCCCTTTGCAGAAAACACTTTTCTATGTTTCAAATGCATAATTTCTCTTGGCACAATTTCTTTACTAAGGAGCCCTGCTGTTGATGTGATTTTAATTTTTGTCAAACTGACCTAGCTTAGTTTAACTTCTTCCTCATTTACTGCCTTGTGCTTTTAAGTAACGTCGAACTAATCTGAAATCTTTTCCTTCTAAAAATTATTTTGGCTGTTTTCATTTGGTGTCTTTTTCTGAGACATAGATGGAACCTGGATGTGTCTGCATAACTACTGAGGTTGCCATACATGCAAAGAGGAAACAGATGCTTTGCTAGACCTATTAAATCCATTACCTAGCATCAGTTACCAACTGTAACCAGTGTAGCATCATATTTCTATCATTTATATCTATTTTTGCAGTAACTGTTTTGTAAACTGGACGTCTTTGGAGCGTGTTCTCCCAAGCATTAGAAAGTCTCCTAGTACTAAGGTGGAATTGATGCTTTAAAAAAAAACCCAACATTAAAATCTGAACCTTCAAGTAAGGAAGGACTATTTACCAAAATCTATACAAAACACACACCTCTTACAGGAAATAAAAGAATTTCTCTGTAAAAATGAAAGCTGCTAGGAAGTATCTTTTTTGCTGTGGGTTCATCTTATGTAGTCGTAAACCAAACTAGCTCTCAACTAGTAAGCAGTATGGCCACTAAAACACAGAAACATCAACATCAACCTACCTGATTAATTTCTTCCTTGTGAAGGGTTGTTTGCAGTCCTGGTTCAGAAGTCCCTGCTGCAGACTGGAAGAAGTAGAAGGGGCTTGCTTCCTTCTTGACTAAAAGCCTGCTCATAAATCAGCTGTCTATATTGACCTTAGTGGGGTTGTATTTGTATTATCTAACCTGAGCAGTCTGGTTTAAAGTAAGGTCAGGTGTATCTATATAAGTTTGCAAATACATTGAAGCCATACATTCATTTCAGAAAAAAGGCTCGGAGCAGCACTGTTAATTGCTGTGGGCTTCATTTGCTTCAGTTAAGCAGCATGTTAGCGTGGTGGCAGTTGAGTTGTTTGTGAACAGTGCCCTTCTAATTCAGAGCTTTGCATACACAAATGAAAAGTTGGTAGAACTGTTGTTTAGCTAGTTTTTAGTAGAAGTCAAATTACTGTCTGTAGAAATTAGGTGGGGAATTAGTACATGCTCTCAAACATAAATATAATTTAAATCCAGGTTTTGCAAAATAAATGACAAGAATCATTGCTTCTCTTCCAGTGACCTGTGCAGTGAGTAGTAAACATGATTTATTTAGGTTTTCACACTTATTGGGTAACCTTAATGAGAGGTAAAGATAAATAATGGGGACGGCGGTCCTGTTATGGCTTTGAAAATCTGCCAGGCACTTATCATAATAAATGTTGTATTGGTTAAAACTGACCTTTATTACAACTGATATGGAAGTGGGAAAGGCAAAGTTAGGATTTGGGGTTTTTTTGCAAGCATTGCAAAAAGCTTTAGCAGATACAGAAAAAGCGTGGAAGATAATATCCGTTCAGTGACTCTGGCCATTTTTTTTCTTGTTCATTTTAATGTTTGTTTCTGTAGCCCTCTATAGTTTCTTCTTTTGATATCTTAGGTGCCAGTGCATTAAAAGAATAAAAGAATGTATTTGATGTATTTGGAAGGTAAGGAAAGAGTTTATTTTGTATCCTAAGCTGTACTTTTCTTTTAAATCATTTGAAATGTAAATTGATGTTGATATTACAAAGCTTAATTTATTGTTTAAAAATGTAGACACTTCCTGAAATGAATGTATCATTTTTCTTTTTTATTTTTATAGGAATAAAGTATTGGTTAAATGTTTTCAGTATAATTTTCTTTGGGTTTGGAACTGTTTGGAACAAAAATATAGCCACCATTTTCTGCATGTTGGTTATATGGCTAATGGTGAAATAAAGCATATTTAGCTATGTGGGTTTACTGTGGTTTTATTCAAGAAGAAAATGAGTTGCATAAGAAAGTTACTGACCTTTTTAATCCTTTAAAAAAAAAAGCACACATGGCTGCAGCTTGAATTTTATCTAAGCAAGCAAACGTATGGAAAGTGTCTGCTCCATATAGATACAGTGTGTAGTTCTTTCATAAATAGCTCACTGGAGAAGTAAAGCAACCAAGTAATCCATAAATTCGTATGCATATTTCACTTGCAGCAGTTTTTATAAAAAAGGATTGTTTTGATTAATTAGACCAATAAATCTTTGCACTTATGTCATATGAGGCCACATAACCAACTCTTTGAATACAGATAGGGGTTTGGGTTTGTTGGGGGTTTTTTTGCTACTATATATAAAATGTGCAGGCTACCTTTCCTGTTGGGATCTCCTGTGTCCTCATGGTACTCCCAAGATGCGTCTGAGTAGCCGTATCTTCTACACCCTCTGCTGCTCCAGGGTGGTTGTCTCATTTTCACAACACACCGGAGCCCAGTGATGCTGGGTTTGAATTATTTCTGTTTACATGTGTATGTAAAATGCAAGTTTATAAGCTTCAAAATAGAAAACACTCTGAAGATTAAACTCAACGCTGCCAGATGGATAGAGTGTTGACCTTAAAATATGTTTGGGATACGGTTAAGAACTAGGATGGTTTGTAGTAAGCACTTTTTGCTGTTTACAAGACATGGCTCTGCCTACTGATTAGTCTTTTTAAGCTGGAGGCCAATATTCCTTCAAGATGTAGTTAAGAATTTAATAAAATCTTGGGGAAAGAAAGTACAAGGCCAAAACCAACCATCTGGGCAGCTCAGACATGGAGTATGCATGCAGGTTGAAATCTCTTTTAGGTGCACAGAAAGCTGCTAGAACATGTATGTTTTGCTGGAAATCCATATGACCATATGGTACCAGTGTCTTTGCAACTTGTTAGCAGGGTAGGGTGCAGAAGACCCTTTTGGTGGAGATAAGGCAGAAGTCAACTCTAAACACATGGCTGTATCATCAAGACTTGCATAGCTGATTGCTGGTGTGGAGAAGAGGGCCTTAACATGCCTGGTGTTACGGGTGACTTCAGACTTAATGCAATTCCATTCCTATGCTCAAGGCAATCATTTAGAACCCTTACAGTACTGGCAACCCCACAGAGAAACAGGATGCTCTGCCAGGGAGCCAGGAGTATGAAAGAAGTGTCTTTGCATAATTCATGTCAGGCAAAGACTCCTAACAGGCAGCCACTGGTGAGAAAACCTGAATTTTGACAGTCATGCTTGAATTCATAATAATTGGGAAGACATATATCAAACTGGCATTTCCCAATATATGTATTATTTCCATGTGTAACTTTTTCGTGCTATATCTCCGTGATATAAAAATTCTCTAGCAGTGACTCAATTTAGCTTGTCTTCCTTACAGTACTTGAAGTATAATTTTTACAATATTAAAACATTTTGAAGTATCTGATTTCATCTTGATTTGGGATTAAATTCTTTTTTTGGTCAGTCCTAGTATAATGTAACTAAGCTGATTTCCATGTGCTAAAAAATGAATATGAAATTTCTCCTGTTCTGTTCTTTTAGTTTAAGAAATGCTATTATGAGAAAATCTACTCCCTTTGCTTAAGTGATCCTTAGAAATCTCATTGCTGAGGACACTTGCATTTTGAATGGAGAACTCTTCTCCTCTGTGAGAATTGCTTGTGCTAAATTTGCTGGGATATAGCACCTCTGCTACTTCAGTAGCTCTGCCTGCTGCATGAAATGAGATGTCAGAGCACGGGTAAGAGTCTTGAGCCTCCAGCACACAGCTGGGAATATACCACCTCTGTAGGAGCTCTTATACAGTGAATTCTTTTCCTGCTTTTGAAGAGTAAAGCAGGAACTGAGGAGACGCAGAACTTCCTGCTCAAGGAAAGGTAGGACTGAATGGATCCTAGATGCAGAAGACCTAAATGTGGTGAGCTGGAGAATGACTATTTTCAAGGAGCTTCTTCCTATTCTTCCTTTCTCCATTGCCCTTAGATTTCTTGCTAAGGAAAAAAGGCAGTTCAGCTACAGTCCCTGTGGCAGGGGGGTGCTACAGCCAGTCTGAACTTCTTTCAGAGTGGCAAGGTTTCTTCCCATTGTTCTTTCCCTGGTGGAGGTCATACTGTTATTTTCCCATTTGACCTGTTAGTCAACTTGACAGATACAACAGTGACTACTCAGAACTGGCCTGGTTTAAAGATCGAGAGCTATGTAGCTAAGAAACCCAGTCTTGCAACCAATTTTGCAAGAGGAGTCTTAAAGATTTGCTTAAATGGCATTACTTTCAAATGCTGTCTCTTCCTTTATCAAGTGGATAGGAAAGGGGTATATATATAGATATATATTTGTATGTGTGCATATATATAAAATAGAACTGTCCTGGGTTCAGCAGCAGCAGTCAGTTTTTCTCCTTCTTAGTAGCTGGTGCAGCGCTGTGGTTTTGACTTTCGCCCTGGGAATAATACTGATAAAGCCGATGTTTTCAGTTGCTGGTCAGAATGTTTACCCTGACCAAGGACTTTGTGAGTCTCATGCTCTGCCAGGGAGGAGGAGAAGCCAGGAGGAAGCAGGGACAGGACACCTGACCCAAACTAGCCAAAGAGGTATTCCATACCACAGCACGTCATGCCTGAGGATGTAGAACGGAGAGTGCCCGGAAGGGCTGGATCACTACGGGGTGGGGGAGAGGTACCGGTTGGTGAGCGGTTGTATTCTCTTCCTTGTTATTTCCTTTATCATTATTATTATTGGTGGTAGCAGTAGTGATTTGTGTTATACCTTAGTTACTGGACTGTTCTTATCTCAACCTGTGGGAGTTGCATTCTTTTGATTCTCCTCCCCGTCCCTCCAGGAGCACAGGGAAGAAAGGGGGGGGGGGGGAAGTAGACTGTGTGGTTCTAATTTACGGCCTGGGCTTAAACCACGACAAGAACATAAGTGAATAATAAAAGTAGCTCCAAAAAGGGCAGAGAAGATGTGTAAATTCAGTTTGCCATCTCAACCATACACAGAATTAGAAAGGGGGGAGTCTAAAATGACGGTGGCAATACAGATAATATAAATAACATATAAATAAGGAGCACTTTCTTCTACTGTGCCACAGTAATCTTTGTCCTAACATAAAAACTTGATTCAAACTATTGAAAAAATCTGAATATTCCCTGGTTTTATTATTTATATGCATACTGTTTGCTTTTATAGATTCCTGTAATACATGCATAGATTTACTTGTTCAATTAACACTGAATATTGTTTGCTTTATTGCCATCTGTGTAAACTGTTTATTTTTTTGTCATTACAAGCTTATGTAGATTGAGGGCTTTTTTTAAGGGTAATGATTTAGAAAAGTGATCTCCTGGTATTTGAGGGAGTTTAGATGGTGAAGAATAAGAAAAATAATATACTTTATGAAACTATGATTGCATTCAGCATGGATTTAAGCAGATTAACTAACATATCGTCTTATTTCCCAAATCAAACCAGTTATTGTATCAGATGATAAACTTGAATTATTAGGGTGCTTGATGCTGTGAAAACGCCATCAAATGCAATCCTATTTCCAAAGAACTTTCAAGCTAGTTTGGAAGAGACACGAAACAGGCTCAATAACAGAAATGATGCCTCAAATAATTTCAGCAGACATTTTAGGAGCAGAAGTTGAGCCATGTGAACTGAGAATGTTTCTGAAGCATCCAAGTGCAAAGGGAATGGTAATGCATGGAGTCTGGGTTTTCCAAGTATAGCAAGAAAGACAGAAAGTTATTGAAACTGGAAATACAGTACTGGCAACGTGCCTTGAGAGGAAGCCCACATAGTGCAGAGCCCTTTCTGGAAAGAGAACTGAAACCCTGGGTAAAAAGCTTGTTCTCAGTGTGATCCTATTGCTTCATAGGAATCGGACCTTGATGAAATTGTTTAAAAAGTTCCAAGTTTAAAAAAAAGATTTACTTTGCATTTCTGATGCCAGAGTCTTGCTGGCTTTCTTGCGTGCCTTGTTGGGAGCAGGGGGGGAAAGTAGCAATAACTGACAGTTTGCAGAAGAGATTACATTTTTGTATAGCCCCCTCATGGACAAGGTACAGTATCTTGTATCTCATTGCCAAGCAGGGTTTGTTTTACAGTACAGTGAGGTACAGTTATTTATATCTGTTCTCTGAACGGGTAAGGCTAGGTATAGAGACTCTGGGGAACTCTCAGGGAACTGACCTTGTGGGCTAAGTTGTGATCCTCTGCCCATACCAGGCCTGATGCCAGCTCCCAGAATTATTTACCTGTGTTTCATGGGATGCCCTACTTGGGTAAAAATGTTCTGTAGACTTCTGCACTGGAGAACTTTCACACTAAAAACTATTGCATTACTGGTTGTAGCTGATAAGGAAGCCATAGGTTTGGGTAGCTGCATCAACACTAAGCAGTTTACAAGACCCTGAAACATTTGGTTCTCCCAGGATGAATTCCCTCATCACTACCTTCTTGAGTGTGGCCAACTTGGTGTCCTCCTGAAGAGAAGGTTTCATCTCAGCTGCACCCTGCTCCCCCTCCAGCAGTGATTGTCCCTTCCTTATCCTAGTTTGCTCTCCTCCATCACTCTCAACACATGTGCCTCCCCTGCGCACACAGCATGCAGTGTTAAATTCTGGTCATGCGAGTGGGTTGAAGTGGGTGAGTTGCTGTTGTGGTGGAACAGATGGCGTCTGCAGTGCAGCCACCAGTTACGTGCATGTGCTGTAGGTGGTTGCTAAAGGAAAGGCGATAATTTAGAGGTTTTGTTGAAAAGGTTTGATAGTTTTATTTACTGGGGGTGGAACAATTAGAAAGCTGAGGCCAGCTTGTTTTTAATCAGAGGCTGGTGGTTGTCAATTGTTTGGTTTGTTTAGGTGAGGGGAACTTGGTGCATTGATCCAAAGCAGCATGATAGGGATGGTTAAGAGAGGAATCTAATGATTTCCTGTCTCGATTACTTTCAAGTAGCTGGATTTCTGAACTACAGTCCACAATTTCCAGGTGTCTCCATCTACCTCTGTTACGTCCCTATCACTTATTGCAAGCAATAAGTGACGACCTTACTCAGGTCGCCTGCCACTCACACCTTGCCTGCGCAGCCTGATACCACAGCCTGTAAGCTGGCCCCTTTTCCCCTTTCCCTCACAAGGAAAAGCCTGCAGCCCCCACTAGGTTTCCTTCCCATGGATCCCCCAATTCTCTCAGCCTTCTGCGTTTCACCTGAACTTCTTCAGGCCCATGTGTCCCCTCCTCAGGTATCTGCAGCACTCAGAGGCTCTTTACAAGCCCCTGGCACAGCAGCCACTGGTCCCTGTCCCAAGGGCTGGTGTGCAGTGCCCCATTCCTTGAAGACCCCCTTCTCCATGAGGGGACAATTTCAAAAAGGTACAAAGGATCCACTGAGGGCAAGGGCTGGCCCAAGAGTGTTGGTGACCTGTAATTGGCCACTTCTGCCCCTTGGATATGTGTGGTCCTGTGTTGGGTTTTGGGGTGTTTTGGATGTGTCCCATGACATCCCAGTCAACTCATCTGTGCTAGTGGTTCTCCTTTAGGAAGGACATCAAAGGCTGGTTGGTTGGGTAGGTTTTTTAAGAAGATTTTTCTGTAGTCATAATGAATATCTCCATAAAAGTACTTTTTGCTGCAGTGTTTCTTTTGCAGTGGATATGTTTTTTTAGCTAAAGAGATTTTAATCTACATGAGGGAAGATCTGGCAAAACTTGGAGGAGGAGGTAGACTATTCATGTCCGACAGCTCACGAACAGGGTTGGTTTTTTTTTCCTTTATGAAACAAATTGCAGATGTCCCTTGAAGGCCTGTGGTACCAATGGTAGGCGCTGAATTCCCCTGTTCAATTGTGCAGCAAACAGTCTTAGGATTTGCAACAGAAGCTTTCCTGCCTTCTCAGTCACATTGTACTGTGAGCTTCTGTCTAATAAAATTAGAAGATAATTTACATATGTTGTATACTTCACAGCTTCATTTTTCATGCTGAGCGGTGTATGGTATTTATGAACTGGTTTAATAGATTAGATCTCTGCCTGCACCTCCCCACACTCCACTGTGTGTGGATGGAGGCTGACAACTCTGCCTTTATAAAAGCATTCCTTGCTCAACCCCATGACTAATGCAGATAATTATTTTTAAACCAGCTCTGGATGCCACTGCAGTGTGCTTTCATGTGCATGCAGAAATGTATTTACATTCATCTGGTGTTTGTGAACCCCAGGGTGCCGTGTAAATATTACTCTAACTGTGCGGGTGAAATACATTGTAGGGGTAGTGTCACAGTGGGGAGCCAGTTCATGTGATCTGGATATCCAGAGTTACAAAGCAGTGAGTGTAAAATAAAGATAAACATTAAAGAGATCTCATTTCATAGCATGTTATCAAACTCCTGTATTCCTGAAGATCCTCACAGTTGGTCCATTTGACACAGTGACAGATTATTTCTCCTTTCCAAACTTAGCTGAATGTGGAATACAAAACCTACCTAAAAAAAAAAACAGGGAGCAGCGGGGATGACAAAAACGCCCTCAACCACAAGCCTCTCTTAGATTTTTACACTTGGTATGTCAATGGGTTAAAAACTAGATTGATTTGATGTGATCTTTGTTAATGAGTTGGTGATGGTGGTTACTTGTATCTTGGTTGCTTTACTGCGCGGTCACATATAATTAGATAATTTGTTCCGATGCTTTTCTAGGAATTGAAGTTGGAGCCACTTGCTCCATTATCCTTGGACACTTCAGTCTTTTTTTCAAGATGAAAATCTTGCTTGTCTCTTTTCCCATTATCCAGAATCATTCTTTCTCCAAGCACTCAAAAACTTCTAGAAGTTCTGATGTGTTCCCCTGCAGGCTGATGAGCACCCAGGGTGCATTCACTCAGATCTAGCTAGTTAAATAATATTAGGTGTTTTCTGCCTTAACAGACTACTCTTTGGCTTGCTCCATTTCTGGCAACATCTTCGCTCTTCCACCCCTTCCCTGGGTGTTTCTCTTCTGCACATCCTCATCCTAGCTGGAGCCTTTTTAGTGAACACTAAAGCAAAGCAGCATTAATTGCTCTGATCCTCAGTGCCAGCTGCTCTCCTCCCACTGAGAAATGATCATTATTGTCTTGCTAATTTATTAATTTACATAATTCCCTGTTAATGTTGCTGGGTCTGTTCTGTGTCTTTGGCCTTGGATTTACCCTTATAAATTCATGCTTTTCTGTCATGCTTCTCCTGAATAACTTACCCTGTTTCCTAGTTTTCTTATTCTTCTCAAGTTTCAGGCTGTTACATAGCTTTTGAGACAGCCAAGTTGCTGTGTCAAGAGCTATACTGCTGCTGTGCTTCCTCCACGCTGGCATAGCTTGTGTATGTGCTTTTAATACTCTAGAGGGCTACCCATACTCCGAAACTCCTTCTTCCCTTTCCAGAAAATTATTGCCATTGTATCCCAGGAATCACAGAATGGTTTGGGTTGGAAGGGACCTTAAAATCGTCTAGTTGAAACCCCCACTGCCACTGGCAGGGACACCTTCCACTAAACCAGATTGCTCAAAGCCCCATCCAACCTGCTGCCTCTTTCAGTTTCATTATGAAGCAGAAAGTTCCTAAGTTTATCCCTGTGACCCATATAAAAATAAATAAAATTATTTGTTGATACACCAAACTAATTGCTTTTTTTCTTCTTGGCCCTTCCTAAACACCTATATTACATTATTTCATAATAGTCCAGTCACATGTGTCACCTAGCAAGTTTCTGTATTCTAATTACTTTCTAATCAATGTCTTGAGTTCCTTTTCAACTGTTCTATTTACTTATTAAAGGAAGGTTTTCCACAGAGATTTTTTTATTTCTAAAATGCATTTAAAAAAAATAATATTTCTAAAAACTTTCTCATTTCATGGAGATTCATTTCTGTGGTCAAATTTGTTTTAGGGAAGTTGCTTGCTTTCTTTCCACTTTCAGTGCACATGCAGTCAGCAGCACAGCAAGACTCTGATACAAAGAGGTGGGAGAAGCATCTGTGGAGAGTCTGGGGTAAGAGGAGGGACAGGATATCTTTCTGAATACCCCCAAGTTCTGCCCATACTTGACAAAAAAAAACCAAAATGAAACAAAAGAGGACTTGGACTTGGTCCATTCATCCAGGCCTTTGAAGAAACACAGAGTAGGTGGCTTGACACATCCTCACCACTTGAGACTTCCAGCCACTCTGAGCCCTAACACTGCTCTAGCATCAGCTCAGTAGGTGGCTTCCAAGGAGGCTTTCGTGCCTGGGGGAGCATATCTGCTGCTGTAGGCTGAAGGTGGAGATCAAAACCCAACAGTTGACTGATGTGAGCACTAGCAATGCAGCTGGTGAAGAAACACAAGAAAGCTGCTGTGTCTGGCCTTGAACATAACAGAGCGTTTAGCTGGTACCTGTACCTGTTCTGAAGGCTGCCTAGCAGAGATGGGAAGCAAAGCAAGGGTTTCTCTTGCATTTCCCTTATTTAAACTCCTCTGGTTTATAGCAGCTAAACATGAAAAATCAAAAGGCTTCTGAAGAAGGTTATTGTGAATTCATGGGACTGTTTTCTTTTGCTCTGCAGCCCACAGCACTGATTAGCTAAAGTAAAATATGTTATTGTGACATTTATCCTCTTCCTTGAAAATGAATCAAAGTAATTAGCAGGTTGGAGAAGCTGTTTACCTCAGCTGTATGTTACCTCGCCAGAAGATTCTGTAAGATCTCTTGGCAATTTGAGTGTGCTTGGATTTTTTTATGTGACTTTCCTTTTTCTTTCCCAACACCAGTTTGCTGCTTGTAACGAATCCAGGGACAATAAAGATGGATTTCTGCAGACACCAACTCATTTTTTCAAGGAGGGAATATAGTAGTGCATTGCGGTGACTCTTTAATGCACCGATAGATCTTTTCCTGCTTCTGGTGATGAAGCAATGAGCAGAGCAGCAGACCTGTGCACTAAAAATGACTTGCTGTCCAACCTTGAGATCCACCCAGCCTGTCTGCCATTGATTCTTTCTGCTAAAATAGGAAGATCACTTTGCTTGCTGTTTTCAAAGTACAAGGTGGTATTATGAAAGCTAACCTAGCTGATTTCCACTGATGTTTGTGTTGGACAAATCAGGCTTTCACAGTTCTCATGGAAAGTGCTTGCTACCCACAAGAGTAAAGAAGTTCTCATTATGAAAAAGAATACATCCAATAAAAATACTGATTTTTAGTCAATCCAGATGTCATAATGCTTCTTCAATTATGTTTTAGGTTTTACCAGACAGCCTCTCTTGCCTGACTTCACCCCCAGAGAACAGCAGTCTTCTTCCTCCTCTACCCCCAAGGAGGCATGCCTTGCATGAGCCTGACTTGGAGTCTAAGTGTACAACAGAGACTGGGCTCAAGAATGCCAAACTACAGCTCTTATCAGGCCCTCAGTGGGACTTAGAACTAAAACTACTCCAGTATGATTTTTTTTTTTTCATCCCTACTTTTATCTCATTTTCCATGAAAACTATTAGCAATGCGACTTTTTTCATCAAATGTTTTCCCTTGGGCCAGAAATTCATTTTCTGCCCTCTTGAAATTCTTATTTGTTAGACCCCAGGGGAGGAATGCAATATTGAGCCTGGGATACTGAAGTAGCACATGTACAATATTCTGACAAGCAATACCAAAGTGAAGCCATAGTATTTGCATCCCACAGCAGCTGATGCTGATGTGCAAAATTAGAATAAATCCAAGCGGTACCATAGATTTATGATCAATACCTAATCAAGTTATTTCCTTAATAATCAGAAGAAGTATCAATTAGATCTGTCTGAAAACATGCTGACCTGCAATAAGTTACCTTTTTATCCCCTTGCATAAATGAATTAGACCTGGAAGCACTAAAGGGCTTAGAAACTAAACAAAAACCTTTCCTTCAAGCTGTATATATGCTTCTGCATGCCTTGGAGGCAATCTGTCTTTTTTTCCTAAATAGTCATAAGTGCATTGGAAGCAAAACCCTTTGGAACGCTTCTGTAAACAGCAATTTGAAAGAGAAATGCAGTGAATAGAGCCTATCTGCAGCAGCAGTTTCAGCTGGGCATGGCCATTATCTGAATTAGCTGCGTGGGCAGGGGTCCATGTTCCTGGTTTGTACAAGTGCTGAGAGGCTCCCTGGAGCCTGTGTGAGGGATGATCTCTGTGTCCCTTCTCTTTCCTTTCCCCTCCTGATTGGTCCCCCACCAATCTAGGTCTAGATGTTCCTGATGTCTTGAGACAGCAGGAGTGTGTGTGTATCCTCAGATAGCAAATGGGTCACAAAATACCTTAAGGCTCCTTATTTTTTAGCCCCTGTGCTGTTTGTACCTGAAACTAGAATAACATTAAGGGAAATAGCTGTACCTTTTAAAAGCAGGAAGATGAGTGGTTCCCACAGCAGCGTGGCACCCATATAAATGGATGTTCAAACTGCCCAGGTTGCAGCATAGGCTTAGACAAGCACTTTCCCATCTGGTGGAGCAGGATGGGAAACTTCAGATTTCCCACCTTCACATGGTGCCCAGGTTGATTCAGCAGCTCTTACAAAGGGGCTTGCGGGGGTTTAGTCCAGCCAACCCTCTGGCTAGAGAAGAACAAAGAGACCAGAGTCTCTGGGGTGCAACAAGCAGAGCTAAGCCCTGTAGCAAGGGCAGGGACATCACCTCCATGAACAGCAGAAACAGCTACTGAGAGGGTGCCTGAGAAATGCTGCCAGCAGGTAAAGCCACTCATGCTTTGAGGCTGGTGTGCCTCGGCGTTGCTCCCCTGTGAAGCTGATCAGCAGCAATCAGTGCTGGCAATTGAAGGGGAAAGCAAGGGGCAGGTGCTGGGGCAAATTCACCTCTTAATGATGGAAACAGCCTACTGTTAAAGGGTCAGAGATTAAAATGGCTGTAAGTGTGAAGCTCACAGGTTTGCTGCTCAAGATGATTGCTTCTTACAGCAGAGGCTGTTTGAAAGGAGAGAAGAGCTGGCACTCTGGTCGATTTTGGGGGTGTTGCTATGGGCACCGAGAAGCTTGAGAGGACGGTCCTGTGGAAGCACAGTATGAGGGCAACAAGGTGGCTGCAAGGCAAACCTCTGTTAATCATTTTGGGAGTAGTTCCTGCAGCAGCACAAAGGAGTCTAATTTCCAGTTAAGGCTGCCCTGAAACCTAAGTTTGCCTCTTGATTTGCTGCATGGGAGCGTATCACCTACGCTAGTGGAGCAGAAGCGTAAAGGATCTTTGTGTGTGTGTATATGTAGCCTCTCTCTGCCGCTGGGCTGGTGCAGAGGAATTTAGTTAATAACAGAAGTGATGCAAAATTTTTTGCCTCTGTCAGCCCTCTGTAAGGTGCTGCCAGCCAGCTCCAGTGCACTGGGCTGGGATGTAGCTGGGTAAACATTTTCCATTCCCATGTATTATTCACTGTGAGATGTGAATATTTTATCTAAGGCAGGTTCTTGATATTCACTTGCATTCAATTTCCTTTCCTCCCCTTTTCCTCCCCCACAGCCCAGGGAACAACAAAGGTGAACACATGCAGTCAGTATCCGACTCAGCCCCTGCAAGCAAGGAGGGTGAGAGATGCTGATGGCAGTTGGCTGTAAATGGAAACAACTGTTGTATGGAGAAGGCAGAGCTGAGAGAGATGTAAAAAGCCCTTGTGCTTTCTTCAGTGCTTAGAAATATGTGGATAATTTATTCCTGGGATGAGAGGTGCCACTGCTGGAGAAAGGAATGCAGGCAGAGAAAACATCTCTGGGAGGTTTTCTTGCATTGTGTTCTTTAATGTCTGTTTCTGCTGCATGTATCATTTTGGTACTCAACAAGGGGCATAAGCTCAGCTTTAAGAAGAGTGGCTGAAAGGTGACACATTTCCCTTTAGCTCAGCTTACAGCCAGTCATACCTGCTAACTTTAGTGACTGTTGTTGCTCCTGTAGTGCCTGGGAGGGAACTTTGTCACTAGGATAGGAGCTGGATGCACCACTTGATCCCCTGTGATCATGAGAATTGCAAAGTGGTAAATCCCACTTGTTGTACCAAATTGCCTTGTCACTTGTAATTGCAGAACCTTCCTTAGAGCAATGGATAAGCAAAGGATGTTCTCAGACAGTGGGTTTTACAGCTCTGCTGCAGTCTCTGCCACTTGTGTTTAGCTTATTAAAGTGGAAGGCTAGAACAAGAAAATAACCCCTGGAAAGCCTTGCAAATGGCCAGAAATAATCACAAAGGTGGTCATGGGCTCATCTCAAAGCTCTGCTTGGCAGGAAGCTGTGTCCTTAGGAAAAAAAGGGACCCTAAAGGCTGCCTAATCCTAACATGTGGTATCTCACATGGTTGTTTGTAGCCCTTGCCCATTTGTGGATCTAAGTCTGCTCTCCAGAGTCTCCTGTACTCATCAGCTTGGAAGTACCATCCTCCCTGAACCTTTACAACAGCCACCCAACAGGTGCCCAGGGAAATCCCAGAAGTGGAAGTCTAATGGCTTGAAATAAGCTGAGGGTCTTCCTGTGGGTTTGGGGCATACCCTTTGTGTTTTGTTTAGTCAAGATGTTCTGCTTTGAGAAGCTGGGCTTCTTTCTTTTACAGGGACTGATGTTATTATGTTATCCAAAGCACCATTTCTGCTGTATCCAGGATGGATTCTCCTCCATTAACATTAGCAGATGTCACTGGTGGGTTTGCTGGCTCGGATGCAAATGGAGGAAACCCACCCCTTGCTTGGTCATCCCGTGTAAAGCAACTGGTGCCATGACAGACCTCTGCCGTTTGGGGCTTGTTCTCCTTTCAGAGACAGTGAGCACTTCAGGCTGCATAATTTTTCTGTCTGTTTTGTGCCAGCTGGACAAATACAGTCTCCGTTCCCTCCTTTCCCTTTTGACACATTGCTGGGGACCAAGATTTGCTCAGTTTCTGGGAATAAGGTGGAGAGGTGTGGGTTTTTTTTTTTTGCTGCTCATTCTTTTTTCTCATCTTCTTGACTTGCACTGGGGCAGCTGGTCTTCTGGAGCATGCACAGTCTTTAAGTACAGCAGTTATCAAGTGTTAGGCTGTGAGAAGGTCAGCTCACTGCTGAAGAACCTAACAGGTCCTTGGGTTTTCCTTAACAGGTGCAGCACCAACCGCTCTTTGGTAGCAGAGGAGGCCACTTATAGGAAATAATTCATCAGTAACTTTTGAGTGCTTGAATCACCCTTGTCCTGGGTTCAGCAGTAGCAGCCATTTTTTCTCCTTCTTAGTAGCTGGTGCAGTGCTGTGGTTTTGACTTTCGGCCTGGGAATAATACTGATAAAGCCGATGTTTTCAGTTGTGGGTCAGAATGTTTACCCTGACCAAGGACTTTGTGAGTCTCATGCTCTGCCAGGGAGGAGGAGAAGCCAGGAGGAAGCAGGGACAGGACACCTGACCCAAACTAGCCAAAGAGGTATTCCATACCACAGCACGTCATGCCCGGGGAGGTAACTGGGAGTTTCCCAGATGGGCACGCTCTCTGCTCTGTCAGGCTCATTTTCAGCAGATGATATCGTATTCTCTTCCCTTGTTATTTCCTTTATCATTATTATTATTGGTGGTAGCAGTAGTAATTTGTGTTATACCTTAGTTATTAAACTGTTCTTATCTCAACCCGTGGGAGTTGCATTCTTTTGATTCTCCTCCCCGTCCCTCCAGGAGCGGAGGGAAGAAAGGTGGGGGGGGAAGTAGACTGCGTGGTTCTGATTTACGGCCTGGGCTTAAACCACAACAACCCTGTTCCACTCAGCACCTCCTCTGGTCCCAGGCACTACTGATTTCTCCTTTTCTGATTTTTCAGGTCTTCCTTCTCCCAGCAGACCCAACAACAGTTCAGCACAATGTGCTGTTGCTCTGTGCTCTCCTGTAAATTCACAGTACTGAATAGTCAAGCAGCTGTACACAGAACGAAAGGGAGCCGCAGTCCAGCCGCTCAGTACTGAGGGGTGTGATTGTATGAGTTCTTCTAGTTACAAACTCTTTACTTCAAAACTGCCTTCATGCTGCAGCTGTACAAGTGACTACACACTTCACTATATAAAAACTCTTGATTTTTTTGAATTGGAAAGGATTGAGATGAAAAGCTGAGTGCTGCGATGACCTTTCTTCCACAGAAGCACAACTAACTCTTAGAGGAAGAGGAAAGGTAATGCATGACAGAACTGCAAAGCTGGTATGTTGCCCTTCTGCAGGCACAGGTAAATTAGGAGGTCCATGTAAATGTTCCAGCCTTTCCAATTGAAAAGAAAGTTCTCCTTTTCCTCCTGGCAATGAGCCAAATTGTAGCAAACTTCTGTATCAGCTTTCTACTAAAGCAAGCTGGAGTATCAGCAGCTCAAAGCCCATATCCTTTTATTTCTATGCTTTTACTAGCTTTAGAGCAAAGGTCATCTCAAGCAGTGTACAAAGAAGCCCCTTGAAGAAAGTTCCTCCTTATGAGACCAGAGTGTTGGTTTTGCAGGTTTTCTCTCTAAACGCAGGGAATAAACCTCAGAGCAAGCTCCAAGCTCCACGCCACACTTTTTCTCACAATAACAATCCTTTATTAAAAAACCCCAAACAAACAGAACCCAAAAAACCAAACCGTAAAGCTACAATAGTTTTTTGAAGATTAAAAACTTGCTCAGAAGAAATAGACAATCTAACAGGGTCACCTAGTGCTGCTAGAAGAGGAATGGGAGAAGACATGCTGGTGCCTATGTTCCCAGGCACTCTTGGGTCCCCATATGAAGCTGGGCTTGTTGGTCTCTTTACAGCACCAAGCTCACCTGGAGCACCTGGTCTGGATGGACCAACTCTGTTTCTAGAGATAGGAAAGCAATTATGGGTATTGCGAAAGAGCCTGCACCATATCTCACCTCTTCCAAAGCCCGAGATAATATTTTTTCTGCAAGGGAGACTTGCCATGTTGTTCCAAGGCAAAGTTATGATTAAACCCAGTTGTTTTTAAGCTTTTTTTTCTTGCCTTTTTTTTAAAGGCCATCTGGAAAACCATATAACTTCTTTATTGCTCTTTGCTGCCTGATTTCTACGTGCCTTTAAGATATGTGTAGCTTGCATGCCACAGGCTGCACCTTTGCATAAAAAGCCTGGCATTTAGGTAATCTTGGAGGAGAGCCCTTTATTTCTCCTGTTCCCTGCAGCCAGATGTGTCTCGTCTCCTGACTCATAAAACAGTAAGCATAACAGTGTTCATGCCCAAGGAAGCAAAGAAAAGCCTTGGAACAAGAGCATTTAAATATTGAACTGATTCACTGGCTTCTTGAAGAACCATCCCAAGGGCTGTGTAGCTGAACACTGTGCTTACCTTTTGCAGGAACACCTGCAGGTAAAATCATCATACCTGCTCACTCAACAAGCATTTTTTGGGGTACAGTTATGAGCCTATTCAATGCCTTACGTGGGGATAGGCTGTGAGGTTTTAACCTTTGCAGAAGTTGGCAAATTGGCCTAACAGAGCTTTAATATTTATTTTCTGTTAGGAAAGAGCTGGGTCAGGTCAGCTGAGGCAATCTATTTTGGCAACCGTTTCCTGAGACCATGGGAACTTGTGCACGTTTTCCAAGGAACAAATGTGATTTCAGTGTTCATCTGACGAAGCACACGCTTCATGTGCAAGCTGCCTTCATCTCGCAGGCGCAAAGGGCTTGCAGCATTTATGTGGAGACCTGGTGGGGCCTCTAAGGGCCTTGGGGGCTTTCTCAGGCTATGGGGAGAAGCTCTGGCATGCTAAAGCTTTTATTTTTTGCTGCCGTATAATATCCTGTAGTATATTATATCATTAATATAGGAAGCTGAAGAAAATTCATTCAACTTCCCTTGTACGGGCTGTTATATTCAGTTTTTCTATGACTCTCAGCTTGGGAAATAGCATAGGCTTGTGTGTTTCGTGTTTGCATATAAATTGTATAGGTTTGTAAAATGCAAAGATGCATGTGCCCTGTCATAAAAGTATTTGAACATGCTTTTAATGACAGGGAAATTGAAATTAGACTGTCTTCAGAGCCTCTTGCTTCACAAAAAGGCAGGATCAAAAAATGATCAGTTTTGCTCCGTGCTCTCTTTGCCTGCTTGTGCTAATATTTGCAGAGGTATTATGCTTGAGCAGTCTTTTTTCATTACTTAGAACAAAATTTCCATTAGTAAGTCTTTAAAAACAATTGAACTTTTTGTTTGTTTGTTTTAATCTGAGTTTTGGTCTTATAAAGACCTGGCAACATCCCTTCAGTTTCCTAATGCTGAGGGAGGTCACTATCATTTTGTATGCCAATGAAACAACAGGCATGATGCCAACTGATTTATTCCACACCAGTCCAGTGACAGTGTCAGATAAATTACCTGGACCCTGGCTCTGTGGCCCGCTCTATAACCTATAATATATATAACCTATAACCCCAAGCAAGACTCTGAATCATGAGCAGTATGTACGAGTCTCCTCAAGTCCTCCTAAAGAATAACTTTTCCTCATGCTCTCCTGGAAAATTATTCATCTGGCCAGCTGATGTCTGACATGTGCTGTACTAAATAGTATATATGATTTTGTTTTCTGTCTCTTGTTTGTGTGATTTGCTGCATCTGGACTCTGGGATCTCAGAGATACCTGAACGTGTTCAAGGTGAGGTGCAAAGGGACCTTCTGACCTCAGATGCCGCACAGTTGAAAACCATCATCAGTCACAACTTCTACCATTACAGGTTTTTAATAGGGCACCCAACATACAGTATTCAGAATATTCCAAATGCCAGTATAAGAATCCAGATGTGTGAACCCAGATCAG
Organism: Psittacula echo; assembly: GCF_963264785.1. Taxonomy (NCBI): domain Eukaryota; kingdom Metazoa; phylum Chordata; class Aves; order Psittaciformes; family Psittacidae; genus Psittacula; species Psittacula echo. Next base: position 92,127,498 of record NC_137737.1, on the reverse strand, counting down.
CTTCACATGTTTTATATTAGAACAGCTTAAGCTGATTGCTTTTTCCACAGTTCATTCAGCTCTACTTGTTTTAATTAGGCAGACTTGCAAATGTTGGATTTGGTGTTTAGCTGACTAAGTTCCACATAGCCTGATGGGTGGTAATGTAAATGCAGTACATGGGTCATAAACATCCCTGCTGAAGGAAGGATGGAAATGAAGCATGCCACAACTATGAGAGGTAGGGAATCACCACATTTCTGGGGTACTGTGCATCTCCCAAGACCATACAGAGTTTAAATAGTGGTTAAGGTCTATAAATTCCAAAGCAGAGGAGACCTTTGTGCTACAAATTAACCATGAAATATTTCCTTTTCAGGGGTTTAATTCACACACATCACTGCTACTTTTTCAGTGGTGGTAGGAGATACTGCTCCTGGACTGCTTATGTAGCGAGACAAAGCCAGGGGATGTGCCATTTGTGTCCAGGGATGTGCCACAACAATGCAGCTGCCACAGTCAAGATCTGGCTGCACTGGAAACACAGAGACTGCACTGCGTCGTGGGCTGCAGGCAGAGAAAAGTGGAGCATGACTCCCTGTGAGACATCTTGGCATTGTATCATAAACCAGCAATCAAACACAATACCTTCCTTTCCCTTCCAGCAAGCAGCTGCTCTGTTTCTCTCACACCAGCACACCGGTGTGCTGACGAATGCAGCCTTGCAATAAGTTGCCGTGCTGCGAATGCCAGTGCATGGGGAGAGGGACATGCCATGCTCTGCTGCAGGAGTGCTTGCTAACCCCTGGTAAAGGAGCAAAGTCAGCAGGCAGCCTGATGGGCAAATGCTTGGGTGGGTGTCAGGGCAGGTAGATAGGCAGAGATGCCTCCAACAGCAGGGATAGAGCTGTTGGCTGAGGTGGTATTTCCCCAGAGTTTCTATCTATCCATTCATCTTGTGTCTGTTCTGTCACTGGCAGCTAGAAGGCCAAGTCTTGGACATAGGTACACACAAAGGCTTTTGTGCAATCACACCTACTGCCAGAACAAATTCTGGAGCTCTTGTCTGACGGAGTCTATTAGAGAGATAGAGATGTTATCAGAGGTCCCTTTGCTAATGGAGGGTGCATTGTGCTTTTCTATTGGCTTCTGAAAGAAGCCTGAAGCTATTTGACACCCAAAGAGATACCAGAGTGCCACACTGACATGTCCTTCTGTTTCTCAGAGCTGTGATATCTTGAAAATAGGCTAATAAATCATAGTAATTCTGCTTCTTGTACTCAGATCGGCAGCCTTTCTTGCAGAGCTGTACATGCCATTTAATAAAAGTGGCCTTTATTATGCCAAGGTGTTTTTCTGTGGCAATGATGCCAGGGGAATTGTAAGCTCTTCTCCTCATTTATAGCCCAGTAGAGTTGTAACATAGGAAGGGATGTGCTATAGGCCACTTAGTGTGCTATATGACCCTGGCCTTGCAGGCAGGCTACAGCAGAGCAAAACCAACATAATTTTCTTCACAGTCCATCTGACCTGCTGCCCTGGGTACCGCATCCGCTGGTGCCATCACCCAGCTAATTGCAGAGTTGTAACATCTCCTCCTACATTTCCTATTACGCAGGGGAGATGCATTGCAGAGAGGGCACTGGGTGAGCAGCCTACAGACAAGGAACAGGAGAGAAGCAGGTGGTCAGCAGCACACATACTGCTACCAGGAATTTGTGGCTCAGTCCTGTGACTTGACACAGGGCAGTGCTAACCTGAAATACATGGCTATGTTTGTAGAGTCAGAGTCATAGAATGGTTTGGGTTGGAAGTGACCTTAAAAATCATCCAATTCCAACTCCCCTGCCATGCCCAGAGACACCTCCCACTAGATCAGGTTGCTCAAAGCCCCATCAAGCCTGGCCTTGAGCACTGCCACGGATGGAGCAGCCACAGCTTCTTTGGCCAATCTGTGCCAGTGACAAAGTTCCAGTTTAGAAGTGGAGAGATTTAAAGAAAATAAAATCCTTTGAAGCAACTTGTCCAATCCATTCTGAATTTGCGTATGTATGTGCGTGAGGGTTGCTGGTTTCCCCTAGAGAGCCTCTTCTCTGCAGATCAATGTATCTGAAAAAGGAAAAGATCTCCAACCCTAAACATAGCTTTAATATTCAGGAGCTAAATATCTGCCCCAGTCAAATCTGTGAGATGCTTTAAGCTTAGCAAGGCCTCCCTGGTATGGTGTATGAGAGTGTAATATGTGGGGCCAGTGAGTGCACAGTATAGATCAATGTTCCTGATACCTCTCCCTGCTGTCTGCAGGTGACCACATTGCCCCACCTCAGCCTTTTACATGTGCAGACATGCCTGACAGCTGCTAATCGAGCCTGGGACTGCCTGAAAATAGCAAGGTTGCAGGGAGCTAGAGGTAGGCATCCAGTTAAATAGCTGTCAGGATGAGACTTGCAGGCAGTGTTTAAGTGGGTGGTCAGGTCTTGCAGGTCTCATGTACTCAACATGCAGCTTGTCCTTTGGTTTCCAGCTCCTGCTCTCCTACTGAAGTGCCCAAACACTGTGAATGGTGCTGCACATTGTTTGCATTAGGAGACAACAAGCCACCCTTGTACGTGCCATCAGGACAGTGCAGTGCTGCCAGTCCTCTCCCATGCTGGCCTGGGGGATCCCTGGCCATAGGCAGGGATGCTCTGTTTGTCTGGCAGCACAGCACAGCACACCATGGCAGGCACTTCTGTGCAGTGACCAAGTGTGGCCCTGCTGCAGGTGTCCTGGATACTGGCCCATGAATCAGAGAAGGGTTTTTCCAGCAGTATGTGAAAAGGGGCAGAGCCGTTTTTCCAAAGGAAGGAAATGATGGAAAGTGAGCAATAATTCAGTGGTTTGACCTTGCACTGACTGCGAGCGGCTCTGACTCCCAGCGTTCAGAACTGACAGATGAAAAGCTTTTTCACAGAGTAATTGCAAAGAAAAGGACTTTCCTGCTGGCCCCAAGCAGGTGCGAAGGTGTTCATGCCTTGGCTGCTGTTCGTTCCCCTGCTATCACATCCAGCCAGGCAGCCCCATCTGGGAGCTAGTCAGGAAAGGACTTGAAGGCATCGGGTGCATTTGTCTGGCAAAGAGAGGCAGCTCCCTGACTTGTCACTGTTAAGTGCTGCTCATGTGGAGTAATCACACCCTTACACTTCCTCCTCTCGCCAAAGGGTCGTGTCCAGGACATGTTTCAAAACAAAGTATTGTTTTCTCAGGTATAAATGAACATTTTTTAATATGCTCATTTGCACTTTTACCCTTTTCTATTTAAATTTACCCAAAGTGTTGTTCCATGCTGCGCTCTTAATACAAATATACAAAAGCTGAAACAGAATATGAGATAGGAAAAAAGAAGTTTATCAGGAATCTGATCTGAAATCACCTTTGTGGAAAGAAGCAACTAGATCAACAGCAATAAAAGTGTTAGATGGCTGCATTTGATGGAAAAGTGTTTTCATTCAGCCATTCAACAGAGTGAGTCCAAAATCAATAAAAAGCAGTCATTTAGAAAATCATTTCCTTCACTATGTTTGGAAGCAGATGTGCACAGACATATCTATGTGTGCTTGTTGACTGTATATATATATATGCCTCACTACACTGTTACTTAATTTTCTCACTGTCTTTCACCTGTGCTTTAGGTCATTGCCTCATTTTCTAATTGATCAACATCTGTAAATGTCATAAGCATGTTATTCATCTTTTCCAGGTCACTCATGCAGATGTTAAATGGGACACATCCTAAAGCAGATTCCTCCCAGTAAACCTTTGTCATATCTCCCTTGATTTAAGCCCTATGAACTCAGGCAGATGTCTGAACTTTCTTTATAGCCATTACCTTTGTGGGTGATATATGACAAAGTATATTTCTCTTCAAAAGTACCTTTACCATGTCTCTTCTTTTAGCATTTTGGGCCCTTTGAACCCTCCTGAAGCTGACAAGAGCTTAGCAGCAGAAACTTTTGTGGCAGCCTTGATCCTTCACGTTTCTCTGAAAACAGAGAGGACTGCACTTAAGTGCTTTGCCGAGAGAGGGTGGAAAGAGTGCTGCAGCTACTCATACAATTTGATTGTACTGTGTGCTGACAGCTAGCCCTCCCAAAGACCATTCTTTCATATTGTCAGCACTTAAAGACCCATATAACATCTATGAGATGTACCTCTTAAAAAGATGGTCTAAATTAGCACAAAATCTTTTGGGACTCAATTTTCCTGTGACATCTTCAGATTCTGCCTCAGTTATATTTCTCACAAGAAAGTGAAGATAATTTCTATGATGAGCTAAAATTCAAGCAGTTGAATGCTTTTCTTTCTTACTCTGTAACATTTTGTTTCCTTTTAGATTTTTTGTTTGCTTTTTGCTACTGACAGATTGTCCAGATATTGTCACTAAATTGTCTATTAAAATGCACTGGTGTTTCTTCTAAATTGATGTACTCGATTCACTACCTAGCAGCATTTGGAAACAATTCAAATGGCAGATATTTCATGTGGCAATATGTTGTGTGGTTCTCCACGTTTCTTCAATTCCCTCTGGAGCAGACCCAGAATAGCCCTGTGTCATTGCCAAATGTTGGGAACGAAACTCAGTTTCAGGTAACAGAGAACTGTTCATGGACCTCAGTGTATTCCAGCCTTCTCTATTTTTTAAAACATTCATGTAAGAGTTAATTGAGAACGATACAGCTTCAGTTCTAAGCCAGTGTTCAGGTGTTCATGACAAACTATGAAGGCATGCCCCACATAGCTCTGTTATCCTCTATACCCATGAACCCTGGTCCCACCCAAAAGACTCAAATGTTTCTTGTGGAGGCCATGTCCTGTGCTGACAGACAGGCTGCTGGGAGTCCCTTGTTCCTGGTCCTGCTCTTCCTGTTGCACAAAACTCTTAACAATTTCAGAACCAGCTTGAGAAATAGTTCTGTTATTTTTCTAACCCTTAAGCCAGTGACCTCGTACCTTGCCTAGATTGCAAATACCAAAGAGGTGATTAAAAAGCTATGGACTCTTCTGACCCCATAAGTAAAACTTTGTAATCCTTTTGTTGTGCAGGTATTAGTTTCTCTCAAGCTATGATGATTTATGGATACAAGAGGACAGCGTTTTCTTTTGGGGCCAAAAGCTATGTATTTTTTTTTTTTTTTTTTTTTTTGAGTATTTGTATTTTGAGGCAAAAGTTTCTTTGGGCCTTATCATACGCATTAGGGATGGGTTTTGTCACTACCAGCGTTTTGATGGTGATACTTGTCGTCAGCTACGATGGGTCCCACTGCTGCACATGCATCTAGCATTTTGCTGGGATTGCAGAGTTCATGTATGCTTCCTGAGAAGGCTGGATTTCGTAAAGGCATACAGACAAGGTGCGGGTGGTGCAGCCAGCTATGCTGGTGTTTATGTACAGGTAGGTCCCTGTTTACTCCTTGCCAAGAGCAAGACTGTATGAAATACTACAACAGTGGCAGCCTCCTTTCATGCTCAGCTTCCAGAAATAGGCTAGAGCACAACTCCTTTTGCCACTTGTCCCCAGGCTGGTCTCTGCCACAGTGGGGAAAGAGTAGTATCCTCAGAAGAGGCAGTTGCCAGGAATGGCACCCCATTCCATGGACATTGCATGTTGAGTGCGGAGCGTCCCTGCCCTAAAGAAGTAATACCCCTCTATCAGCACAAATTGGTGACTGGCAAGGAAAAGCAGCCCAGAGCTGTGTGAAAATGCCAAGTAAATGAAAACATCTTGTCACAGGCAAAACAGTCTTGACTCAGGGAATTTAATTTAATTCACTGCTAATTGACAGTAACTTTTGATAACTGATTTGGCTATTGAGGGAAAAATAAGATGCCGGGTGATAAAACAAACACCCCCAGGCTCAGCTTCAGTTCAACACTTCTCCCCCTTTCCTAGTCCTCACTGTTTTCATTGCAAGTTGCGCTTGGTCCCTCCCCATCCCTCGGGTGATGTGCAAGTGACACAGGAGGTTGGGGTCAATGCACAGCAGTATTTATGTGCTGATCCATGCCATCTACTTCTCCTTTGCCTGGTCTTGGCTCTTCATGGGTTGCAGTCTCTCTAGGGTCCTCCTTGGCACAGAGAGCCACCTTCCAGGCCTGTGTCTCCAGCCCTGTACCCTGCCACATGCCTTCCTTATGTAATTTCTCCAGATTTTGGAAGTCACAGCAGTAAAGCATTGTCATCCCTGTAATTGTCGAAATTCATTCTCTTCCTCACCTGTCGAGCCTTTTCTCCAAACAAGGTTATGTCTCTTTCCCTTCAGCTACTGCAGGGTATCCGCACCAGCTAATTTGTTTTATCCTTGTTGCTAGTCTTCAGCAGTTCCTTCTGAACAGTCTGTGTTTTGACACATGTGGAAACCTCTCTTTTTCAAGTACTCAAGGCCATTTTAAGTGTGTGACTCTTAGGTACCCTCTTTGAAGTTTACATTAAAAAATTGCAAAGGGTATGCTCAATTGAAAGAGCGCTTTTCTGGGGTCTAACATTGAAAGGAAAAGGTGTGAATGCTCTTTAGTAAATAGAAACTGCTCAGCACATAGAGCGATATGCCTGAGCCCCCGTGATGCAAAAATAGGTGCTGCCTCCTTTCTTCTGTTCCTCTTAAGGGACTCAAGACACGACAATTTGTGTGCATTAATTAATTAGTAACTGTGAGTTACTACCGACTATTGAGAGCTGGGCATTCGCTTATCTAATCTCAAGCTTGTTTTCTGAAACTTACCTCTGTTGAAACATGGCTTTTATGTTAGGCTCTTGTTTGATCTATTTTGTACAGCTTTGGGAAGGGCTGGGCCAGTCCTGTGTTGCCCTATGTGCAGTGCTGGTTGCTGTACCCTATTTTTTCTCAATGGGCCAGGAAAGGGTGATATCAGGTCTTACAAAATCTAAATCTTGTATCTTCTTTGGCTTCCTCTCCTGAGGATTAAATCACAGGGGAATCCTACAACATTTGGAGCAGAAGCCCAGTTTGTGCCATGTGTCATTACAGGCACACTCCTGAATCCTTTTCCAGCTGAAAATCGTGTACAAAATAAGGAAAAGAAAACAATAACCCATAGATTTTCTCAGCTGTATTTTAACCTCTGAGCTGTTTACTTACACGTGTAATAGCTTGGGACCTGACTGTGCTTCAGTCACTGAATTTCATCTTAAGGATGAAATGAAAGCTGTTTTCATGAAAAATTTCTTTGACCCATCTACAGGCAAGTCACTGCTGGCCTTTTTATCTTGTTTCCACATCCTGCTGAGATAGAAGTGCTGCAGCCAGAAGCTGTTGAAACGAAAGGATTTGCTGTCTGTTTTGTGACCTTAAATGGGTTGTGGAAAGGAAACATTTGAGGACGGTGACTTCAAAAAGTCATGCCAGCATTAGTTTCTGATGCTGGGGTGCCGGACATCTCTTACCGTCAGCTCTCATAGCCCTTGGAGATGACATTTATGGCAGACAGAACCAATTCCAACTTCTATATGCTTTGCTAGCAATACAAATATTTATTTTCTGTAAACTTCTGACTCTTTGGAATAAGTTTGCAGGGAGCAAATAACTAACAAACTTTTAATATCATAAAAGTTGAGCTGGGTGTAGCTGTTTGCTGCTGGCTCTGCTTTTTCAGCTGCATGCGCCATGAGAATGAATCAAACTGGTTTTGAAGAGGAACATGCTTCCAGCCCTTACATGTATTGAAAAGCCTTTTAAATACAAAGCATATCTTGAGAATTACTTGAGAGCATAAGTAGCAAAAAGTAGCAAAGGCCTGTGTGAAAAATCCATTCCTTGTACCCAAGGAAGGCAAGTGAAGCAATGTTATTTAGCATTAGAATTAACTAATGCTGACAGCTGAAGCTAAAATAAAATTATCACCTACCACTGGAATATCTGAGATCTTAAAACATGATGTGCATTGACTTCTTTGAAGTCATCTCTATCTGTCGAGCATTTTAAAGAACAAGCTTCTTCATAAAGAAGAAGGAGGGCATATCTATTGTTCCTCCCCAGCAGCTGCTGTGTGTCATCAATTACATGTTGAAAAGCAGTTTTGCAGCTAGTGCAAACTAATGTTAACTCCCTTAATATTAGTGACAATAAGATCATTCTGATTTATACCAGCAAGCTTTTACTTTGTTCATTTCTGCTAGATCAGGTAGTTCAAAGATACAAAAATTAAGGGACTTTAACTTTTAAGGGTTTGTATGGCACAAGCCATGAAGGCAACCCAGTCAGTGCTGCCAGAGGAGTAGCTTAGCCTGGGCAGTGCTTTACCAGGTTATAAATACAAAGCTACCATGATCCCACGTTAATAACAGCAGTCAACTGAATTACTCTCAGCTGTGGGAGGAGAGTGAGGCAAACCAGCCGTGTACATAAAGATATGAAACCAGGAGGAAATTGATCCTGGTGAATACCAGATTGGTCAAACTCCCCTGCCATGGCCTCCCTAGGCTGCTTCCATTGATGAAGCAAAAGATGGATTTCCTAAAATCTGAAAGGAATGACTTGTTCTAACCATCATTAGTGGCTGAAGGCAAATACTCTTGAGAATGAATTAACAAAGCTACTACCTTGATAATGCTACGGTTGAAGGCTCTCCAGGGAAGGCACTGAATCACAAAACTAGTGTTGCTCATCCTTTTCAGCCTGAGCAAGAGAACAACATGCGCAGATGTATGACACATGCTGCATTTGAATCACAAGCAAGTGGGGAAGGTACCATTGTTTCAGCTACTAACCTTAGTGTCGGGAACCAGTTGACACGCTCGTCAATTCCTGGATTTTGAATGTGAATGTTTGCATGAGTCAAATAGGCAGCCTTATTTTGCATGGATTTTCAAATTCTCATCTTGTTTCCCGTTTTTTTTTTTAATGAAACGTCATAAGTGGAGCTGAGCAAGGAATTTGGCAGGGGGTGGTGGTAGAATTGATAGCTGAACAAAAAAGTTGGAGGGCAAAATAATGCTATTGAGGTTTCTTTTTGGTTTTTGGTTTGGTTTGGGTTGGGTTTAATTATGATTTATTTTTAAATGAGGGTTTGAGTCCAAAGAAGGCCTTTTGTATGAAACCTGCTCTGTGAATTTTGGGCATTATTATAGTATTTTGTGGACCCATTTTTACAAATGATGTTAAAAAATATTATTCACAGGCAAAAATATAAAAGGCCTAAATCAAAATATTTTATTGAGAAAACCAAGACAAACTGGTTTAACTCTTTCAAATCTTTCCCCTAACCTCCTTCAGTTTTGGCAAGAGGCATTCATTTGACTTGCTCTGTATTTCTGTGTAATTTCAGTAGAAATTTTTGTTTCTGGTCAGTTTTGTTAGACGTCCACATCAAGGAATCCAGTGTCCAGTAATAAAGAAGAGAAAAATAAGAATCTATTTTCATAACTCTCAAAAGAATTTCCTAGCAACTTTTCCTTCTGCTTTCTAGTTAATTGAAATTTCCTTCTCTTGATTCATTATTTTCAAGGGCAAAATCAAAGGACATCTTCTGGGCTTGGTTCCCACACAGGAATGTGCATGGTAGTCACTGTCTCTCCTGACTTTTCAAATATGGTTGCAATTTTTGTTTTGTTTTGTTTCATTTATGCAAGTTAAACATACGTACAAGTAGCGGTATGTAATCTATAACCACGAAATTGCCACACAGTCAAATATCCCCTAATACCAAAGCTCTTGCTCTGTGCTTTGCAAACCAAACAAAAAACCAAACCAAAACCCTTCAACAAACCCAATAGACTCATCAGCCTTTAGGAAAATAAAAGTATGTCTTGTAATGTTCATTCAAAAATTGAATTGCCCCTATTCTTTTCCAATTGAGGGACCATGGCTTGCCCTTTGTCTTACAGAAGGAAAGGTAATTCCTCAGGAAACCACGTGATATTTTGTTAAAACCTACATATCATTGTTGCTTGGAAATGTACTGAAATTATGGTAACACATCCTGTGATAAATTTTCAAGCAGTTGTGCCATTGCTTCTCACTGTGTATCTATATAGACTCTTGACATGTGCTAAAATAGATAAATCATGGGTAAAGAAATTTAAGCTTTTGCTCTCTGGTAATACATGGCTCAGAAAAGCATGAGGCATGCAATAGTGTCTGTGTGGGTGGGAAATACTTATCTGCAGTTATATTTTAATTGCTGACAAACATGGATTTGTTGGAAGAGCTTTTTGCCTCAGGAAATGTGCAGAAGGCCTGGATACAGAGATACCTGCAAACTTTCCCAATTGATCTTCCACTAGATGGGATAAGGATTGTGTCCTTTGGCCTTAGACAAGATCTAGGAACCCATGCTCTGGAGATACGCCACAAAAATGTAAAGGATTATAAGGATAAGTGAACAGAACAGGACAATACAGCTTAGGTGCTACTTTCATAATCCATGTTTATCTGTATTTTTGTCATGAACCCGATGTCCAGAGAATGCAAGTCCCTGGCTAATGAAAATCTCCTGACTTAATCTCTGCTTGCTAGAGAAACTGAAACCAGTACAGTACAAATAATACACTTTCTTTACTTTTAACATGGGAACTGTGTCATAATCCACAAAGGGCTTTTTTAAACCTTGTACTAAAACTAAAAATAATTTTGTAGTCAGAGCAGATGTCACAATTTATCCTCCTGTGTACATCTTTTCATACTGTAATGAGCTGCTGTCTACTTACATATGAATACCCAGGTCATCCTGTAGCCCAGGTTGGCAGAGGGGTTGGAACTAGAAAGTCTTTAAGGTCTCTTCCAACCCAAACCATTCTGTAATTCATTCTGTGATTTAGGCCCATATGGATGTGAAACCTTGTAGAGAAAACGCACATATTGTTTATGCTGCTGCAAAAATGTCCCTTCAGAGAACTGAAAGGAAACTGTAAAGCTGAGCTAATCTGACATTCTGTGTAAAGTAAGGGGCTCTGCTGCTTGGGAGCAATGATGTTTATGCAGGGTCACTTTTATTCCCAGACAGGTCTTTAATAGCCAGAATAACACACGTGCCTGCCCGGCATTGCAGTTAGCCTAGGAAATTGCCAACAGACTAGGAAACACTTCTGGTTCTGGTTCTGCATCCTGCCCTGTTAGACACATAGAGACATGTCCCTAATTTGCTTTGGCTGCTTTTAACCAGCACACCTTAAGAGCCAGCACACCATGCAGGGGGGCCCAATCCCACCCAGAGGCTGCTGGGGGGTGAGCCCTGGGTGCTCACCTGTGCAAAGACCATGGGTGAGCATCAACCTACCCCTCCACACCTACCATCAACCTACCAACCTCCACAGCCCCCTTGCTCCAAGCAAGCTACGCATTCACGCCTCTTAGAGTTAGGGGTTTGCTTTTAACACTTTGCCCTAAACAGCTCCTTGCACTTTTGGTAGGGTTTGGTTTTGGTTTGGTTTGTTGTTTTGAGTATTTTCTTGGTATTTCACTTTTTCTGACAACATTTGCAGTATTTTCTGTTGCCAACTTGTGTTGAGAAAGTTCTTCAAATGAATATTGCCTTACTGTGAACTCCCAACTTTTTTCTGGGGGAAAAACAATACGTTTTTCAATATATTTTGAGTGCTTTTCTTAATACCTTTCTCTAATGGAATCCAATTTAACCAGTTGTTATTTTCTGGATTGCCACTTCTCCCCTGCTGCTGTCCTCTTTGGAAAGAAAAAATGGGAAAGAGCCTCAGGTAACTGTGAGGAGAAAAAAAAGTTATCCCTGCTTTCTCAGGGATACCTTGTTCACTTTGAAATTAGCACATTTGGGAACCTTCGAAAAGGAAGTGTTAAAGTATGTGATTTCCCCCATCCCTTCTTCTGACAATCTTTAATGATGTGTTTTCAAGAACATTTTTAATTCAACCTACAGTGTATTGGAAAAAGATAATTATCATTCTGAGGTTTTAAATTGTTTCCCAGAAAGATTCAGGGGGGAATTCCAGGCAGATCATGCTTGTCTTTTTGGGTGAGTGAAGGACAGGTACTCGATTTTGCTACAGCTCTTGCAATTTTCAGCTGGTTTTGCATTAGGATGCGTTTCTAAAAACCTGAACTGTAGCAGGGGCAGTGGAAAGATGTTCCTCTTCAGTGGGCTCTGGGTCAAATCCAGATTTTGACCCTGGATCACTGTGATTTAGGAAGTTTAAAGACTTGATCCCAGTTACCTTCTTTGGGCTTTTCCTTTAAGAATTTGGTATTATGATGGCAGATGGAATGTCAGCTGTTTCAACTGTTACCTTGTAGTACAGGGATGAGTTTTAAAGTTTTTCTAACTCCAATTGGATGTGCATGTATTAAATAGCTGCAATAGGATTGTATTCACTGTGTGGACATAGAGAAGACGAAATGAGCGATGTTCACTTCTGCATTATATTTGTGTGTGTGTGCATGAAACAAGATTAGGAATACTGGCAATTCTCTGTATTCGCTCATAGGTGGCACTAGAAATTCTTGGAATTCCTTTCTTTAGAATGAAGTAAAATGATTTTTACTTTTCTGCCAATAGGTGGAACTAGCAATGTCTTCACTACTTATGGCTTGACAAAAACAGAAATGATGCTTTCCTTTTCTTAGCTCCATTTAATTAAAATGCAAACTGCAAACCACTAATCCCCCCATCCCAATTTTTCCACCAACACCTCTCAAAAAGCAACCCTGTCCCCTAAAATGATACACAGTATTGAGTTTATTTAAATATACAACCAGAGCAGGCTATCAGAGGCAGAAGAAGGAATCAATGTGATTTAGAAGGCAGGATGCATTCTCCCTTTGTCAAACAACCTGGAGGACCACATAGATTACCCTTATCACTCATTTTTATAAATCTAGCTTTACATTTGAAAGCAAACTTTGTATGTGCTGCAGCACAGTGACCATGCTGCCTGCCAGCTGCTCTCAAGTATTGACTCCATCCTTATCAGTATTCTTGAGATAAAGCTAAGTGCACGAAAATTAGGGCAAACGGTCTAATTTCATCACATTTTAAATTAGGTCGCATTCACCTCCGATAGCTAAACTTAGGTATTGGCCTCCTTAGTCTTCCAGCATTTTTACTTCCTATACAATGCAGATGTTGCTGTTTTAATTGGAAATGCTAAGTATGCAGGGCTGATGGCCTCACAGATTGATATTACTGGAATGATGCACTTCAGGAGCAGGTGAATGAGGCACTGTCCAAAATGAAAGGATGTACTGAGATCCCCTGAAAGGGTGAACACATCTCTTATTAACATACAGCAAGGACGCCAGGATGAATGGGGCTGTGTGTGTATCTCCTCGCCTTTTGAGGGGCTGAATGAATTAGGCAGGCTCAAAGGTTTATCAGTTCCCTTTCTTGGCTAAGTGAATTTTTCCTTTGACAGAATAAGGGAAAAGACCCAGAAGCCATCAGCTTTATTTTTCTCACCTCATATTCCTCAGTTGCTTTTCAGCGATGATACATATATCTGTGTGTCCATGAGGAAAAAACCCCACCAACTGAAATCTGAACAAATGGGAAAATCGTCCCTATTTGTAAGAACTAGCAGAGTAACTCAGCAAGCCAGCACAATCTCAGATACTCTGCAGCACTGAAAAAAACCTCTTGTCCAGCTATGTTCCCACCATATAGTTTAGTGGTGCTCGAACAACAAACACAAGGGCCTTATATACAGGACAATTTATAGATTGCCCATTGCTCCCAGCTACATATCCTCTTCTGTCTTCCAAGGTCATGAATAGTACCAATGACAAGGTTTTTTTGCATCTGTCTGCCTCACTGTGCAGGCAGGGCACGTAGGAATTTCCCAAGTTACTCTCAAGTTAGGAAGGCATTGCAAGCCCTGAAACTGCTCACTTGCATCTGCCTTGGCAAGCCTTCCTGTAGGGCCATACCTGGGGAAAATGCCTTCCAGCAGTGGGAACATTTCACTCCATGCTAAAATAGTCCAGATGAGTCTTCTCTAGTAATTCTTTTCAGTTGGGCCTCCAACATATGTATCTGGGCGGGAGAAGAAAGTGGGAAAAGAAGCTGTTTTCAATATAACTTTGGCATAGAGAAATGTTTCAGTTTTATTTTTAAATGCTCATCCTCCCCTTCCGAAGAATGATTTTTCTTGACAGCTTTTAAAAAACTGTATTCTCTGTATTACCTTGACTTTTAGCGCTATCCCTGTACCTAACGCCTGTAGTACTCATTTGCCTATTTTCATTGCCTATAACAAAAAGAAGAAAAAGAATGAAGAGTGAATAATATTGAGAAACATCTAGGAGTTTTCTTGTTTCTAAGGACACCAAAGTTGGTAGGCCAAAACATGTCCACATACCCAACAAAAGGACAAGCTCTGCAGTACTGTAGACTACTGCAGTTTGTTAACTTGATGAAGCTCGGTAGTCCAACATTAGTTTGTTTTGGGGGGGGGGGTGTGTGTGGTTTTTTTGCTTCAGTTTTCTCCAGTCCGCTTTCTCTGCAGAGCTGCTCCAGTACTTTGCCTCTTTGATGTTAGAGACCTTTAACTTCTATCATGCTTATTTATGGCTACTTTATTCTAACTATTTTTAGCTGGCTTTTCTACTCTTTCTAGTCTGTTTACTTTTCAGTGTGGAGCACTGAGCTGCTGATGTCCATTTGCACTCTGAAAATGCTTGGTATTACAAAGACTGTCTAAAAAGAAAGCTATTCTTTTCACATAGAGAAAAAAAAGCTTGTTCAAAGAACAATGAATAGCTATATAATGAGAAAGTTCATCCTCAGGCACCCCATCAATGCATCTCAGCATGAGTCTATCCAGTCTACTGGACACCCTAATGCTTGTGTTGCTTGGAGGACCAGCACTCCTATACAAGCATACCACTGTTGTACTATCTTTATCACAGTTGTATTAGGAATGCTACATGTTTCCTTATGGAGAACAGCTGAGGAGCACTTTTCTGCTGTACAGATTGGCCGGAGAAAGCTATCTCATCCCATGAAAAAAAAAAAAAAAAGTTATATTGATTTCATTTCCTGTTCTACCTGTCTAGAAACCTGCAAATTTAGCTCCAAAATGTGGGAGTATGTCTCAGCCCACCACAGACAACTACCCAGCGGTTAGCAAACTCATCTAAAGGGAAAATATGCAGGTTTGATTCTCTGCTCCTCCCTGCTACAGTGTCAGACTGTAACCCAAGTCACTCATATATTGTCATTCAGTGAACGGCTACTTAGTGGTTCAAGTAGCATCTATGGGCTGCATTGACTGTGCTCAGAAATCTCATGCTGAGCATAATAACTTTGCTGTGAAAAGCTTCTATTTGGAGGAATCATCATGAATAACTATGTTGTCAAAACAATCCCTGCTGGCACCTGACAAGCGACCAAGGAGTTCTCACACAAATACATGCAGAGTGTGTGTGGGGTAGGGACATTGTCAGGTGCTGATAAACATTTTCTCTTGTAAGTCAAGAGGAAAGCTGATTAAATGTCTGAACATACAGCACAAGGACTGCCCTCAGCTTCCTTTGCAGGCAAGGATAAATAGGAGCTGCCTCCTGTTTCCTTGTTGGGGGGGATATCAAACCCTGGCAACTTATTGATGCTCATCATGAATGCAAGAAAAGCTGCAGGACAGCAGCTTCAGGAAAGCCACCTGGAGGCCAAGGAGTGCCTGAGGCAACACAGGCCTTTGACCAGATCCACATTCACTCTTGAGCCACAAACCCACCTGAAACCAGTAAGAGCCCTTCCTGAGGAACCTTCAAGAACAAGACTGTGTTCTAGCTGCTCAATATTAATATCTTCACACAGGGATTTTTCCTTCTCCCACTGAAAAGCCACAGTAAATAGTAATGCCAAGGGAAAAACCACTTCTGAATGAGGTAAGGGGAGAATGAATGTCTGGACTTTTTAGTTTTCATGTTTCGTTCATTGGACCTGAATTAAAAAAGTAAATGATCCTGGGGCAGAGAATGATTGTATTGTTAGCTGTTGTGTGAAGTGTGTTTTGACATCGATTCATTAGAACTCTCATGAAAGTATAAGTTTCTGCATTCAATGTTTTAGAGACATACATCTTAAAATCGCAGCTCTAATAGGCTTTATTTTCTTTAAAAAAAGCCAATTATTATTGCAAATAGCGTTCAACTGAAAGACATTAAGGGAAAAAAGCACTTTCAGTTTTTCAGATTAAGTATTTCATCATATTTTGTACGGAAATTCCAACTTGCATCTCCTCACGGTAGAAGAGAAAAATGTACTTTAAGGGAAGGCAAAACCCAGCTGGCACTGCAATGGTCAGAGAGAAGAGGCAGGCGCTTCCCAAACTCATTCCTCAGATTTTAATTTTAACTTAACTGTACCCTTAAGAGAAACAAAGGTTCACTGTTCCTGTACTAATGCTGCTCAACAGCTATAATGCAGCTAGAACAAATATGAAACCTGACCTGCTATCTCATATGCATATAAGAAACCCTGAAGTTACACAGTCCAAAGTCAAGCTGAGACATTGTCCTGAGTGTGGGTGTTACTGCCCTGGTAAACAGAAACTGAGACTTTTGATAACCAAGAATATTGCTAAAGTAATAAAAGTTCATGGAGGCTGCAACCAGAGAGAATTTAGATACAGAATAATTAACCATGAAATCATGATCTCAGCCAAGAAAGAAGTGCCAAGATTCATTCAACTAATTTCAGAGGCTTTTTTTCATGGTCATTAAAAAGATAGGAGAAAAATGATCTTATCTTTCATTTCTCCTCCCACTGTGCAAGAGAGTGATTGCCATTATTTTCTGAGTCAATTTGTCTGTAATTACATTCATTGGTAAAAAGATAAGACAGTTTAGGGTGTAAAAATTAAACAACAAGCCTGATTCGTTGGTGTTGGCTGTTTACAGCAATATCACAGGGAATTTGTGCACAAAGATCAAAGACTAGAAAGCTCCGGCAGCTGGTGCCAGGGTGTAGGTACAACATCACGTCCGTGTAACAGTACTCATCTGATGGCCGAGCCTGACTCAGCTCCTACAGAACCACCTGGAAATTTTCAGGGCTTTAAATCGATGTGATTTTTATATTTTCTTTATTTTGTTCCATCTAGGCTGATCTGAAAATCATTCTGTGAAAAGGACTCAGTGATTCGACCTGTGGAAGTTGAACATGTGTGTGGGTGCTCTGAACTATTCACAGTGGCCGTGGGCTGGAATACAAGAGTGGGTGAAGTTTTTGCCGCAGAGGAAAAAGCACTTTAAAAATGGCAAATAACTTAAATAGAGACCATACCATATTTGAACATATTTTTTTTGTTGTTTCCCATGAAATGTACTTCAGCTTTTTATTTTGTGAAACGTCTATCTTATACACTGTGCTGTAAAACGTTTTTTTTTCATGGCTGAATCATATAAAGTTAAAATTAAATATGATAACACAGAAATAAAAAGGTGGGCCGAGAGCTGGGGAGGCACAAAACCACTGTCCAGTTGACAAGAGTTAACAAATAAAAGGCCCCTTGGCTCAGAATCAACGTGTCTAAGTGCAGGAACAGAGGCAAGGCCTGGTCTGGAGGGCAAAAAAATAAAGTCTGGGGCTGATCTATAGCCACTCCATTAAGATGCTGTTGACAGTTTGGAGCTCAATCCTAAAACAAAACTAAAAGTATTTAAGACTAAGAGCAACTTGAAAATGCTTCTTATTGAGGGCAGAATATACAGGTATGTATAGACTTTAAATTTTTGCTGGAATATGCTGATTATGAACTTTGGGAGTTTATTAGATCATGACAAACTGATTTATTAAGCTTAATAAACACTGTCTCATTTGCAGTCAAGTTCTGTTTTCAATTTGAAAGACAAGACAGTGACTTTCCAGCTGTTAGTAAATTTCTAAACAGAAGAGGGAGGAGAACTGCCTTCAGCTTCTGTGCTATGTGTGTGTTTGTGGAACTCCAAGGCATTTCTACTTTAATAAGTGACAACGGAACGTGAATAGCAAAATGTTCACAAGGCATGACTTTACTGTGATTGTAGCATTTTATTTTCCAACTTTTCTTACAATTCAGGGAAAAAAAACAAAGTGAAACTGGAAGATAAAAGATAAAACTAGAGAGAGGTACCATGGTACCATGTGGAATTAGTAATGCTTTAGACACAAGTAGCCTCAGTTCCTGTAGCTTCCTGGATGACATGCCTTGCCGTCTCTGGAGGCCTGGTGCCTGAAAGAACTCTTCCAATATGCAGCTTGTGTTGAACAAAATTTGAGCTTGGTGCTAAGTAGGCAGAGCCTTGTGCAGTAATGGGAAGCCCTGGGTTGAGCTCCTCTGGATACAGAACTTCCCCAGACTCATGTCATGCCTTAGGGTGAAAGGAGCTAGCCCAAAAGCCTATATGATGCTTCACAGGCTGGGGACCATGTGTTCCCCAGGGCAGGGAGACCACAACCAGCTGATCCCCTGAGGCAAGACAACACTGGGACAAACATGTGCATGTCTTTCCACAGAACAAAAGGAATGTGGGGCCCTTTACACAGCCTGCACAGCAGGCAGGAGCTCTGCATTCATGTGGCACGGCGCTCCTGCAGCCCGCATGGTGACTGCTGTTGCATGCGACAGCCGAGTGCATCTACCTCCAGAAAGGCCGCAGGGCACAAAGGGGAATAAAATATTAATTGAAATTGTATTTGATAAATTTTTAATACAGCGAGACCAATGAATTGAAAGCCAAAGCTACTTGCATTAGAAAATGGAATTACAGTATTTTGTGAAAATTAAACCGAAGCTGGGATTTTGAAGAGCATGGTTCCATGCTCTACTCCAGAAGCAATACTGTGAGTCACTCCTTTCAGCGAATAATAGCCCTGTGTTCCACTCCTTGGTGCTTTCACATAATTTACATTAATTTGAGAACGCAGCTCTCTTGTACTGGATAAGCTGCTTATCAAGGTGACATACAGCCATTGTAGCTTCACACAAAATCTGTGACAATTAGAAGATTTTCTATTTTACCCGTATTCATTCTGGGTACACTAAAGATGGCAAATCAAGCTAAAATATTGACCTATCTGTGAAAATAAATGTAATTCAGTTTGAAGAATAGAGCCTTCTTCACACATGAAGAACATGACATCGTTTTTTTTAACCAGTGCTTTTCAGGCCTAAGGTTAATGTGCAGTCTGAATTTGCTCCTGCTGGCGAGGCGCTTGTCAGCGTACACTATTTTTTCCTTCAGAGCCAGAAGCAAATCATATATTTTCTTTCAAACTGTAATGTATATGTTGAAGTAAATAAATAGTCTCACCTCTCCCACACTGTTTTAGGAAGAGAGAAAGCAGTAAGTTGGAAAGACTGGTGGTCTACTTGCCATTTTTTATTATTATTGGTTTTTTTCTACCTGATAAGCCAGAACCATGCAAGTTGGACAGAAAGATTAAATCAAAATGTATCGTGTCTGTGGCATGAATGTATCGTGTCTGTGGCATGCCAGCTGCAAGAGAGAGATCTTATGTATTCCAGTCTTACAGGTAACGATGTTTAAAACATCTGTGGTAAAAAAAAAAAAAAAAATGAAAGAAAAATAAAGAACAAAAGGAACCCTGAAGACCTCTTGTTTGGCTTACACAACTGTATTCCAAAACCAGGAAAAAAGCATTGATTACACAGACATTACAGAAAACACCAAGGCACATAGGCTGACTTTGACAGCGAGGGGAAAGAACGCTTAGATCACAGTCTGAATTTTCCAGTATAGTGTGTTTTTCCCAAACCCCAAAACATAGTGTTTGGCCTTTTCTGTTATTAACAAAACCAGTGGGAACCTTATCCTGTAAATACACCTCAGTTTTCTTAAAGACTGCAGAGAATAAATGGGGCATCCTGAAATTAAGTCAGCTGAGAGCTGCATGGTAGCAATGAGCACGCTAGCAATGAAGGGATGTGGGTGCAAGCCTCCGCAAGTAACAGAGCAACAGCTCATGAAGTTTCCATGTCAGGTGTGATTGCTCCTTCTTTGTCTTATTCTGCATTGATGAACTTCCTGCTTTATTTCACCTTCTAATTTGAACAAGAAATAATCACACGAAGAATTAAGTATGAATATAAGTGGTGTATTAAGAGTCTGCCAAGCTAGTTGCTGCTGACATATTCCCTGAGAACAGCAGGTCCCTGTGAGCTGCCATCTCCATCACCCTGTCCTCCCCACCCTGACTGCTGAGGCAGTGTCCCCTCAGCCAGCAGTGGAAGCTGAGGCCTGGGAGTGACTGGAGAAACTGGGCCACAGGCTGAGAGTGTGTCTTTTACAGCTTTAAAATCTTGTATTATCTTTGGATATCAGTGGGGATGGAGAGAGGGGCATTCAAGACTAGCACCCAGACTCCAGCTTGTCTGTGGTTTGTTATTTATGCTTTCTGCTTTCTCAGGCTGCTGTTCTATCATGTTTCACTTTCTCTAGTACCTTTCGATGGGCTTCACTCAGGATCTTGGGAGGGATGTCTGGTTTACTCATTTATCATCAGGCTTTTTGCTGCAGTGGAAACCTTTCCACTGCTATGATTCCACCAAGCCACTGCAGTTCTGAGCAGCGCTTGGCTTTTGACAAGCGTAATTTTTCTAAATGATTTTCTAAATTGATGATTTTCTAAAGATAATCTTTTATGATTTTCTAAAGCATGATTTTCTAAAGATAATCTTTTGTTGTACAGTTTTTCCAGCTAAATAGTGTACTTGGTGGTTAAAACTCATGACCCATATAAGAGGCATAGAGATCTTTGAAAATGGAGAAAAAGTACTCATTTTTCCTCTTAGACTACCGATTTGATTGCAATGAGGACTGGCTCTAAAGCATTGCTAGCATTGAATAGGTTCTTGCTAATATCTAACTTCCTTTTTCCTGTTGCTTTAAAGATCTGTTGCAACCAGCAGCAGGGTCAGACCTAAACTAAGAGTATCTGCTGAGTACATTTACAGATCCTCAGGGAGTACTGATCCCAAACCAAGTGCCCAGTCACTTTACAGCAGCAGTTGAAAGTCTTGCAGATCCATCCCTGTGGATGCTCTGGCAGGGGGATTGGACTAGATGATCTCTTGAGGTCCCTTCCAATCTCTAACATACTGTGACTGTGACTGTGACTGTGACCTCAGCAGACCTCAGCAAATGGTTCCTTATGCATCTCCCGTGGGCATTGTCCCTACTCCTTTTCCCCATCCCTGCCTCCCAGGCAGGGCTTAAGAGCTGCCTCAAGACAAGACTTAGGTTAATACTCTGGCACAGTATCTGCATGGCACTGACTGCCTGCAGGACCAGATAACCTCTGTCTCTTAGAGGAGTCACTGCCACTAGCAAGTACGCAGCACACGTGAAGCCCTGTGCCTGTTGTGGGTAGTGGGTGTCTGACACCAGGGCACCCAAAAGAGATTTCTTCAACACATCCACCAGGCCGCAAAAGATCTCCACTTAAGTTTTTCAGAAACATGGCAGTAAACTTTCCATGTTTGTTACCTACCTTGGTTTCTTTTGCATTCAGGCAGTCTGTGTAGGTTTTTAGGTTTTATATCCCAGCTGGCAGGGTTTTTGTTTGGCATTGCTATTAATTCCACTGGATTAGAAGGCGCTTCTGTGAAGGATGCTGTCTGAATGAGCAGTGCTGTTATTTATTCACACGCACACGTTTGCGCACAGATCATGAAGGACAAGATGATTTCTGTCGAAGCCGGGAAAAGACAGCATGGGTATCATTTGTTCAGGCAGAGAGTAACCTTGAAGGTGCCAAGAGGGAATGAAGCTGCCTCACTAGATGGGGGATGGCAGGGAAATTTGCTGCATTGAGCAAAAGCAAGCAGTATGTATAATAATGGAAAGGAGGATAAACCTCTATTTTAAGACCATATTGTGGTTGTATAGTACCTCTGCTTTTAAGGCATCATCCTCTGCTACAAATAGTTAGCTTATATATACTCCTTTAAATAAACACACTCAGTATGACTGATGTAAGAGTTTTGTATCTAGGCTTTCTATGACTATACTTATATGCGTGCTCAGTATTTGTGGTATTCTACAAGTGTGTATACATATTATTGTACCTGTCAGTACACTACATCATTACTAGCTGACAAATTATTTGTATTATAAACCCATAATACACTACATCATTACTAGTTGGTAAATTATTTGTATTATAAGCCCATAATAGAATATGGTTCTATTAGTTTACATATTAACAGGTAAATTCTCACTATCAGGAATAGAACAAATCTCCTGCCCACTTAACATGGAAGGCGTTTCCTAGCGTACAGCTGCAGACCAGGACATTTTGCTATTTTGCATCTCTTTGTAGTTTGTCAAAAGTTTCCTGAAGGCACATGTTTCTTTTTCTCCAAAGGCACTGATTCAGCTAAGCCAAAAAATCTTGGTTGAACAGAAACAATTTTCTTTTCATGCAGCTGAAGGATTTTTGGTTTTTTTAACCTGGTGGAAATGCAGAGGGTTTGATGAAGTTGGAGTGGATTATGTCAGCTTTACATTTCCTATAGAACGACAGAATCATGTAAATTTGTAGTTCTACCCTATTCACTTCATCAGATTGAAGTGTAATTTTTATTTGTTCCCTTAGGCAGTACCAGTGTGTCTATTTTACTGTACTAGTTGTAACCAGGCAAACAGAACCTGACAAAGTCAGAATTACCCAATGGTGTGAGAAGTGAGTTTCAATGACCGTAATGCTCATATACTGAGGTTTGATTTGATGAAAATCTGATTAATGTTTCTCTTCATTTCTGTACGTTTTGCATCCAGTGTAGTGAGTTCTGCATCTCTGCCAATGTCCTTAGACACAAAGTGAGAGCAGAATGAGACTGACTCAGAAGGAGAGTGGATGGATGTGAGCAACTTTTCAAGGTTGAGTAGAAGCAGGCCTGAAGAGATGCACTTAGAATCACAGATGAATTGTCCATTCTGGATCAAAATGCCAGAATTCAGGAATTCCTGCTCCTTCTTCTCTTCTTAAACCCCAAGACTGAAAGAGGTATTTCGGCAGCCATCCATACAGGTGGGGGAAAGAGAAGCAATTGCTGGCAGCTGGCTGCAGAGGGTCACTTTTAAGACAGAAATATAAAAGGGCTTGTCTGATTTTTTTTTTTCCACTCTCCTAATTAGGTGATTTGTGACTATATTCTTATCAGTGACCTTGTTAATGCATCTGTAACCATTCTCATTAGCTTCAGAGTTATCCTTGGGATTTGCCTAATGAGAGTGTGCACTATCAGGACATCAAATGCATTGCACACTAGCCCTCACTGGCAATATACTTTCCAGAGAGAACATAGTCTGTGTGGGACTGGCTTCAAAAGCAGAAGCGGGCTACATGAAATACACACATTCAAAATACAACGTATTTTCTGATGCTCTCCTCAATAAACCTGAATGGTGACGAGGCAAGGTGTTTCAGTGTCCTCCATGCTGAAGAAAAGAAGCTCCTGACACTGGTCAGAGTAACCGTACAAGCAAGGAGGAGGGATGGGCTATGTCCAGGAGGTGTTTGCTGCACACTGCAAATGCTGGTATGCAGTAACTATTGTACGACTGATGTTTTGCTCTACCCATTATTTGGAAGCATCAGCTTTCAGCAACTACCAAAAAAAAAAAAAGAAGACGACTAATTTCAAACAGCAAATAGATGGAAAATGAGCCACAGAGTATCATGAGCCATGAAGTATTTATTTTTGTTCTTTAAAGTGGAACAGAAATTAGAATTCTAAAGGCTATTTGATGAGAACTAGAAAAACTTGAGAGAAACTGAATCACACATGAGAAAGTGATCCTTCTTTGACCTGATCTCTGCCCTAGTCCTCAGTACTCATGTGAATGATAGGTAAAGTGTCGCCAGATCAGAAAGGGTCAATTTTATACAAGTGCAAAAGATGCCACAAGGTATAGACTTGTGGAGAGTCTCTTTGCATTATCCATGCACAGCAGTTTTCATGCTTGCAGTCCAAGCTGGGGTTGACATTTGCAATGAACTGATCTAGTGTAGATCTAAATAGCATCTTGTAGGCATAAGGCCCTCTTACCACATGCAAATGATTTCAGTCTGGGTCTGGTGACACTTTAATTTGGTGGCACTGCATTGAGGTAAGCTTTTGCTGGTGTGCTTATGGAATACCACAGCAATCTACTCTCCACTACACAATGTGTTGTGCTCGGCTGTCATGCTCGTCTTGGGGGTGTCTCACCAGCAGTGTACTACCCTGGTCCTCAGCCATCTTCTCCAAGCCTTTTTTGTGGCCTCGCCTTGGGAAAGCAGGGAGTAATGGTGACAATTCCACAGTGGGAAGCCCACAGGTGGTGACAAGGTCACCACTGTATGCCAGACACATTGTCTTCTCCTGGACACCATTCTCAAAAAGCTAAACTGTTTGACTTGTGTCCTGGGTTCAGCAGTAGCAGTCATTTTTCTCCTTCTTAGTAGCTGGTGCAGTGCTGTGTTTTTGGCTTTCAGCCTGGGAACAGCGCTGATAGCACCAATGTTTTCAGTTGTTGCTCAGTCATGTTTATTCTGACCAAGGACTTTCTGGTCTCATGCTCTGTCAGGGAGGAGGGGAAGCCAGCAGGAAGCAGAGACAGGACACCTGACCCAAACTAGCCAAAGAGCCACAGCATGTCATGCCCACTATATAAACTGGGGGCAGTTACCTGGAAGGGCCAGATCACTGCTCAGGTCGGGCTGGGTATCGGTCGGCGGGTGGTGGGCGGTTGTATTCTCTTCCTTGTTATTTCCTTTATCATTATTATTATTGGTGGTAGCAGTAGTGATTTGTGTTATACCTTAGTTACTGGACTGTTTTTATCTCAGCCCGTGGGAGTTACATTCTTTCGATTCTCCTTCCCATCCCTCCAGGAGCAGGGGGGAGGAAAAAGCGGGGGAGTGACCGAGCATCTGCGTGGTTCTGAGTTACCAGCTGAGCTTAAACCATGACAACTTGTCACATTTCTCACTATGCAGCCAGCACAATGACCTTTCTGTTAGTGACAGCTTTTGCTGTTTGCTTCGAAGTTGATAAAAACTCTGTTCTCCGTGAGTCCTATATTGACAGTGTTACCTAGGCCATTTCCACCTCATTGTGTTTATTGAGCATGGACTCTAATTTTATGAATCCTTCCCAGTGCCAAGCAGCAGGCCCTCATTCCACCAGGGCCTGTGGGGAAGGGTGACCTCTTCTGTGTCAGGGGACAAGGTTAGAAGTGATGGCAAGGCAGCTCAGCCCTGAATTAATGAAAGTGTGCTTGATTGCTTGATCTACTGCCAAGTTACTCCCAGCCTGGAGTAAAAGCAGGGCCTGGAACAGACACATGTCGCTGAAGGAAGCTCATTTGCAAGCTGAGGACTGTAGAGATTCTGTAAAACAGAATCAGTTCTCCCAGTTCTCCCTGGATATGTCTCTTGTTTCCTGCCTATTTCTGTCTTTTCTTCCATGAGGAACTTGAAACTGGCAAGCACCAGTGGAAACAGCACCCCACACTTAACCCAGAGCCCTTAAAGTGGATGAATCATCACTGTATGCTAGGTCTTCCCATTCTTACTATGTAAATTGGCTTATTTCTTTTGCTTTGGGTAGCTTCATGTTCAGTTTGTCCCAGGAGAGAGACTTAAGGCTTGCATTATGAATATATTAGCTGTATCGTTCTCCCTCTTTGTGTCAGTTTTGTCTCTTCTTCATCAGATTCCGTCACCCTTTCCAGAACCGAACTCTAAATATATTCTCATTTAGTAGTCAAAAAAATTCATTCTTCAAATGCTGAGGCTATTCTTCCTCTGTCTGTAGCTCCTGAATGAACGTGTTCCAAGGGCTTGGACTATTTTTCAAGCAATACATCTCCATTCTGGGTCTGAGGGTTGTGGGAAGAAGCACTTGTACTCTGCCTTGCAGAAATAGTTTTCATTTAGACCTTGTGTTCAGACCTTGGACAGCAAGAAGGCAGACTCTCTTATCTGCTTTTCCTGCAGGCTGGATCATGGGGAGCAGGCATAAAAGCAAATTGCATCAGATATGAACAAACAAGGAGCAGGACCACCCCATGCTTCCTGGAGGTACAGTTGGTTCCTTATATACAGTCTGCTTGCTCAGGTGTTGTGGCCAAGCCAGGGTGCAGCCAGAAAGTTTGGTGTTGGCTGCCTTGTATGGTACCTCCAGAGGGAAATCCGGGGGACTAAATGTACCATCAGGCTATACCAACATGAAGTTATTATACCAGTTATAATGCTAGCTATTAGTGTGTCAACCATAAGACCACACGCAGCTTCTTTGTTGTCTTGAATGGTCAGTTTACAAGCTAAGCTCCCCCTGACATAGGTGGGAAATGGTTGCCTGTTGAGACTTCATATGCAGAGAAGGAGCTGGGCTCCAAAGTGCTTCAGAACCCATATTCTGTGTTATGCGTAAATTGGATTTTGGTTGCTCTGTGTCTTTTACAACCTGGATTAGAGGCACTAACAGTTGTATGTCTCCTCTGTTACAGTCTCTGTGTTCCTGTCTTCCAAGTGCTGTAGGAAGAGGAGGAAGAGGAGCAGCACAACCTCAGCAGTGCAAAGGAGCACAGCAATGTCAGTGCCAGAAGGCAGAGAGGAGCTGACATGCAGAGAGAGCAATTTAGCCATGCTGAGCTAAGGGCTCACTTCAGCTGAACAGAGCCAGATATAAACTTTGTTTCCCAATAAGTGCCTTTACATTATGCTTTTATAGAAGCTAAATAAGGGTACTCTGACAGAACCGTTAAGCTAGGGAGGTTTATGACTTTCAGCAGGATCGCACACAGCTTTAACTAAATATATGTCCTTTGGCTATGATCTTAAAACCAGTTGAATATGTGAGGAGAGATATATTACTTTTGGGTATTTTTTAAGAATGTATTATGGAATTGATAAACAGAGGCACTCAGCCACCTTTGGAGCTAAATCCAATCATAAGGAGTGGAGCAGGGTACTCAGATAAATGGCTTATACAAAGAACTGCGGTTATCTTGCTTGTAAGGTGTTAATAAGGATTCTCTACATCATTTCAAACTGTAAGGCTTACGTAGGAATAGTATAACTCTATGGTGAAAGTACAATACTGAGTGCAGCCAAAAGAAGACATGGAAGTGAACATTAATTTAAAGTGAGCAAGTACCGTAGTAGACATGCTTGTTAAAATAGGACTGCATTTGCTTTATCAGGTGCAGCAGTAATGAAGCAGTAATGAATTCTGCTTGCTTGATTTGTTCTACACAGTTTAGCTGCTGAGAAGGACCTTATAAGGGAGTTGGAACCTACGACACTGCTGTAGTGATTTTTATAAATTCTTGTCGTTCGATAGATTAGCTCAGATAGAATTCTGTTCACCCAGTCCTCCTCTATTCTTTTGGTAGAACTGTGTATGCCAGCCTACTGAAGTTTTATGGGAGCTGTGTATGCCTGTCTGTTTTTTCCATTGCTCTCATCAAACCAGCTCTTTTTGACCAATGGAAAAGATGTTCCTCACACTATGTCAAAACAAATCTATGCCACAAAGCAATATACTCAGGATATTAAATCTAAGGATCTTTCAATTGGATATGCAACATTGGCATGAATTTGCAAAGATTATTGCATCTTTAGAAAAAAACGGAATCCTCAAACCATACTTTCAAGTCCTATTAGGAATTATGAGAGTGCAACATGCATGTGGGATTTTTTCCAGCAATTTTTGCATTTTTTTTTTCTAAGAAAAAGGTATTGCTTTTTCTGGACACATTATTTTTTCTTTTTACTTTAGGGACAAAAGCTGTATTATTAGTATTCCATTTCTTCACTCTCCTATCATCTAAAAAACACCTCATTAATACTTATCTCTCAGTATTTCCTCTAAAACAACTGGGTTATGGAGTGTTTAATAGCTTTGTCTTCTTTAGTCAATTCCCCGTGATTTAGATAATTCCCAGTCTGACAGGGCCTTGGACTTTTTACAGCGTGCCTCATCAAAGGATCCCAGAGCACTTTACCAGAAGGCTAAATATAACTTCACATTACCTTGAGAAAAGAAAGGGAAAGTGAGAAAAATTTTGGATGTGTGGTGGAAACATAGTGACAAAGGCTTAGGAAAAGACTGAAGTTCTTAATGTGTTCTTTGTCTCCGTCTTTAATAGTAAGACCAGTTAATGGGTACCCAACCTACTGAAGTGGAAGGCAGGGACAGGTAGTAGAATGAAACCCCCATAATCCAAGGGGAAAGTCAGCTACCTGTTACACCCCTTAGACATACACAAGGCTATGGGGACAGATGGGATCCACCCAAGGGTACGGAAGGAGGTGGTGGAAGTGCCTACCAAGCAGTGCCTTCTTTAATTAGCAGTATGTGGTGAACAAACATTTTAGGAATTCACAGAGGAATAATTAATATGCTAATGTTGTTGGTAATAATCTACATAAAAGCTTTATAACAAGTTTCATAGTTTAGCCTGGCCAGAACAATTAAAATGCCTCAAATATGCAGTTCCTTTTCTACAGGAAAAGATACCTCTAATATCAGTGCCACAACAAATGGCTCATTAATGGCATTACCAATAAAACAAGGAAGGACATCAAATTAGTAAAATTTCAGTAGAATGATAGCTGTATTTTGGTTTATAGCCATCCTCATTGGAGAGGTAGCACAGAACAAATGGAAGACAGTATACAAATCCTGCAGGCAAGAGATAGTCTTCTCTTACTTCTGCAAGGCCCATTGCCTGAAGGCCAGAGGGTGAGTGTCTGCAGCTAAGCCTGGAGGCGATGCTTCCTCTGCATTGCCTACACAAGGTGGGTTTAGCCTAAGTCGGGAGGAGCTGTCTCTGAAAGTGAGATCCTCTCTCCCATGTTGCACCATTTGATTGCAATAATTGCACCCTGTACCAAACATCCAGAGCTTCCCTTTCTTTAAAAAGAAAGTGCATGTTTTTAAACATGATATTGTTTAAACAGGATTGCATGTTTCAGTGGGAATAAAGACTTTCTTTCTAAAATACTTTTCCTATTACTGGACACCCAGACAAAGGTAGACACAACCTATCCCTGGTCAAACAATGGAATTTACAAGTGTTCAGAAGAACCACAAAACACAGCTATTCCAGAAAGGCAGAGGAAACTCAAAGTACATAGAGTATGACTTGTGAAGTCTCCACACAAGGAGGAAAATAGGTACATTTGTGAACATGAGCTGGAGAGAAGGGGAATATAACTGAAGGAAAAAAAAAGTCCAACAACATATTTCACTGGGATTAAGTAATGTTGTCCCAGGAGCTCATCCAAGAGTGGAGAGATTTACATCTTATAGAGAAACAAAATATGTGTCCCCCCTGTAAACACTCACCTTGCAACATCCAGTGTAATGTATTTACCCCCTACGTAGAAAGAGCAATATTAAAAGCAGTGATGAGCTGCTGTTGAACAGTTTCTGTTCACTCCTCTAGTGACAGATGAATATCTCCAGCCTAGTTTTGCAAACCAAAATCATTCAGGCATAATCCTGACTCCTGACTGCATTTGCCCACGTGTCTCAATGCTAATCCAGACCAGCCTCCAACCACCTCCAGGTTAGAGAGAGGGAATGTCCCTAGGGATAAGCTGTAGGGACTGCAAATGAGACATGCTTAAAATCCTTAGAAAGAAAGCTTTGCATCCAAGAAAACCAATTTATAATGATGTGTTGTTTTCCTACTCGATACAGGTTTATGTTAAAAATCCACACGGCCACATGCTGTAAATATAAATCACTGCATGAATGCTCATTTAGGAAAATATAAACCATTGAAGGCATTCCCCTGGGAAAGCTGGAGTACATTTTTCAAGATCCCTAAACCCAGAAAATTCTCATTTGCTTCATTTACGAGGTTATTTGGTTTTGCCCTGTGAGGTGGAGCACTAAATCAGAAGGGAGTCAGGAGGACTCTGTCTTGCAGGACTCAACAGGATTCTGCATATGTTGCACATAAACTCAAATTCAGCACTTTGTAATGTTGCTTTCTGTTGTTTTCTGGCTGTACGCTGCCTTCATTGAGACACAGCTACCTTTGCAAATGGCACTTTGTGGTCTGTGCCAGGGAACAGTAACAGTAATGACAGGTCTCATTGCAAAGACACAATAAGGTTAATCAAAAAGCAGATGACAAGATCCTGAACTCTTTTTCAGCTGAGTTGTGTAAATAGTGTTATGAGGCTGCTGAATGGCTGGTTTGCATTATGGCTATTAATTACAGTGAAGGTCAGCAAGGAAGAATAAGCTGATATTTTTCATATAGTATGTCCTAGAGATTGCTACTGTGTTAGAGCAATGAAATACAGTGCCCCGCCTCTTTCCACTTACCACTTTGTCAAAATGAGTTTCAGCTGCTGAAAACATTAGGTAAAACCCATTGCAGTATTCATTGGGTGTAGCTGGCAAAGTATTGCAAGCAGTGGGGGCTATTACCTGATGAAAGTTGTCTTAGAAATATGGCAAGAAGAGGATAATGGCTGCCCTGTGCCAGACGCAGTCAGTTGCAGCCATCTCTGCAGTGGACCCACCGCAGGACACAGCCAAGCCCATCAGCCATGGGTGGGCACATCGGGGACAGCACAATTCATGGCACTGCTTGGGGTGGGACATAGAGGAGTCGGGCATGAAGGAATGAAGTTGAGCCTAGGAAAAAAACAGAGGTGAGGGCATGGGAAAATTGTTGGTTTCATATTTATTTTCTTTGATTTTCACTATCCAAATCTATTTTAATTGGCAATAAATTCAGTTAATTATCCCCAAGTAAAGTCTGCTTTGCCCATGATGCTAGCTGGTAAGCAATCTCCTTGTTATCTCAACCCACTAGCTTTTTCATCTTATTTTCTCTCCCTGCCCTTTTTAAGAAGCAGCTGGGTGGGTGTCTGCTTGCTAAGGTTAACACAAGTGGGTATCTAAGAAGTTAATTTACTGGGTGCTTTCTCATTCCAGTTCTACATCTGACACCAGCTGCCTCCCTACACTATACATGCTTTACTCTTGTCTCACTGCTAGTTTTTCAGCACCGCTGCCTCTGAGCCAAGAGGAGTTGGATTTCTCAGAACTGTAGAGGGAGGAAAAATAATTTGGAAGGACGTGCCGAAATCTAACATGTGGAACGTAATGGGATGGACAGAAAGTGATACAGAACACATAACAGCTAGGGAAAAGGTTAGCTGGTACAAAAGCAAGGACCTGCTATCATGTGGCTTCAGGTCCATATTCCTGTTTACTGGTAGTGTCATGGATGCACATACAAGCCTTATTGACACAGTGCCATATTTTATGTCAAAATACTTATTATAGCAGAGGATCCTATATGTGTTTTAAAAAAAATGTATGGGAAGGAAGATGATTTTGATTCAGATGCTTATCTTCTTCAGTTGCTAATCTATATCAGTTGCTTATCAAAAATAACTGGTAATCAACAAAAAATACTTTTACAATTGAACATATTATTTTCATACAGACCTATCTACTTCTTATGTATGCTATTCGTGGGCTCATTTGTTCCCTCATGACAAAGGGTTTGCACATGATACAGCTATTCTTTTTCACTCTGAAAGGTTTTCATTATTAGTAATAGCTTCCTGTAAAGTATGTTTCCGTGTGCTAGTTTTTCAGATGTACTTGCCAATACAGCATTTATCAATATAGCAAATCAAGACATATTCTGAGATAATTATATTAAGTAAACGACAGAACCATTTTCCTGAGAGGACTTTTTTGGAAGGAGTTTATTGCTGGAAATTTGGAAATAGGTTTTCCTGTACAAGCTGTTAGCTGCTTTGCATCTCCTCCCATTTATGTGCTTTGACAAACATTGCAGACTTCCTGCAGCAAAGAAAACTGGGAAACAACTTCTAACAATTTCTGTGGCCAGGGAGTTTATTGTGAAAGTTTGTAGTTGAGCAGTTAGTTGCACTTTGAGTGGAAATTGCTTGCCAGAATCAGCTACTGACCATCAGCATTTCATTTATGGTGTATTTTTAAGAAGGCTTTCATCAGAAATGAATGACTCTATCAGGAACATTTTTGACATGTTTAGAGCAGTATCAGGATGTACTAATCCAGGAGGTAGGACAAAGCTTTGATCAACATTTACTTGAAGTGACAATTAATTTTGTTATTAGACACAGAGGGGATTTTATATATTGAGTTTCTATCCACTAAATCCAAAAAGGGGTGAGGCACATCTGCCAGTGTGTGAGCACCAAGGTGATTTCCTCTCCTCCTCTGCATCCCAGCTTAAACATTTTATGATTAAAAGTTAGTGACAAATAAATTACAAAGCAGGTGGTTAGGCCAGGCAGGTAACTGAATGAATTAAGCCAGATTCAATGTTGTGTCCTACCAGATTCACTTGGCAGATACTGTAAATATACCCTCTCTTACAAATAACTTGGCACTGCGAAACTCTTCCACCTCTGACTGAGTTGTAGACATCTTCTTCTATATCTGCATCTGTGGAACTACTGAACCTTCACTGAAGTAGATGGTGTCTCACCCAGCACAGTGTCTTTCCCAGTTCTGTTCTAGAATACTCTGTTTAGTGTTAGGCTTCCATACCCTGTAACTAAGAGTAATCTACAGAAGTGCAGCTTAAGATGTCTGCTGGCTTTTTGCACAGATAAAATCACAAATGGGTGAAGTCTGTTTGTTACACATGCTGCCTTCTGTACTACCACCTACCACAAATGCAAGCACCTGGATTACTCTAATTGAAATTTCCAGTAGAGTCATTTGAGGATAAAAAAAAAAAGGAAGGGGGTAATATGAGTTAAAATTTAGTTACTGACCCAAAGCCTTGATGAAACAGATGGGCCAAAATCATTTGGTGCGGGTAGTTCTTAAAATGTACTCTGTAGATGTGAATTCTAGCTACTGCATGAAATGGAATAGATTGGGCAAAACACTTGTATTCTTTCTTTTCAAAACTGATGTATCATGAATAACCATGTCATCTTAATTCCTGTTCCTAGTTTGCAATGATTATTTGGGATGACTACTTGGAACACTTTTATTTCCTGATTTTCCCTGAGAATCTTTTAGCAGACAGCTATCTATCAGCAGTGCTCTGTGATCTTTCCTCAGAGCTTAAAGATGACCTAAAAGGCTGTCTAAGGTTCCTATGAACATTGCAGTGCTGTAGCAAGGTCATAATTTTATGATGGAAGAGTTCTTTATATGCCACATCTATTAACAAGTATAAACCACAAATTCCCTTTCAATTAAAATGCCTAAGCAATCAAGGATAAAGTTAGGAAGGAATGACCCACTTTTGGAGTTGATGTGCAGCTTCTCATGATCCAGGGAGGCTCAGACTTCAGATACATATTCAGATGGCACCTGTGTGTCATCCAAGCCACCGTGCCTAGTTGGATGTGCCTCCCTGGCCCGCAACAAACAGCAGCAAAGCTCATTAAAACATCATAGCTCAACTGTGAGTCTGAGTCCTGTATCTCTTTCCAAAATAGCCTATGGGTTCCTATATTGTTAAAGAGCTTCTGACAATTTCACTCTCTGGGCTGGTAAATAAAGAAAACCACAGAAGTTTAAAAGATGCCCAACTTTTCAAGTATCTTATGTCACCTTCTAATAGTCTGAAAATCACAAGAAGCATGCCAGAATGACAACTTTAAATAAACAACCATTAATGTTGCTCACTAAAAGTAATTTGCATCTCAAGAAATAGAAAGTAAGTGTTCACTTCATAGATGAGTTTTTTAAATTAAGCTCTTCATACCATTCCAGTAATCTAAGACCCAATTTTCTCTTCCTCATTCGAGGCCTAATCAAACCTGCAGAGACAGCACTGTTCTATTTGTGTTTGTAGAGACGTAAATGCACCCCCTTCACCCACTTAACTAACGGGCTGGAAGGTTTTATAGTGGTACATCT
This sequence comes from Psittacula echo, assembly GCF_963264785.1. Taxonomy (NCBI): domain Eukaryota; kingdom Metazoa; phylum Chordata; class Aves; order Psittaciformes; family Psittacidae; genus Psittacula; species Psittacula echo. Next base: position 92,093,645 of record NC_137737.1, on the reverse strand, counting down.
AAATTTGCTATTAGCAGTTATAACAAAGTTAGCAAGTCAAAGAAGTGAAGTACTATGGATTTTCCCAAAGCATAAGCGGAGGGCTCCCATTGTCTTTGAAGAGTGAGACTTCTATTGCTACTTGTAGAAACACTAGAAAGTGAAGCACAGACAGTTTTGTTTTTAATATTTGTTTTACTCATTGGGGAGGTTACTTCTAATTCAATTTTAAACTTCATGAAGTGAGGATCTGGTCTCAGCAAATTCTGTGTTTCTCCTGCAGTTAGGGAAGAGTGGCGAGCAGTTTCAGATAATGACTCTTCCTCCTGATATTAAGCAATTGACAGTGTCGTTGCTCATGGAGCATTGATAGGATATATGGATTATAGGGATCAGGGCAAGCAACTTAGAGTCTGGTGCTTATTTTTCAGACATTTGTAAATCGAATTGGGACTAATCCTAGATCAAAACGAAGGGCTTCTGAAATACAATTACCGGAGACAAACACACATTGGGGTAACACAGAAAGCATTGACTGCTACAGCTGGAAATGAGTTCTAGAAAAAAAGAAAGAAAAACAATCAAAGCAGCTGTGCACAGTGCAAACCACAAGGCTCAGCCACCTTCTCCTCACACAGACGTTCTGCATTGCGTTAGGTACTACAAAATACCTGATGCTCAGCTGTTCCCCCAGAAGCATGGGGATCTCCTGTGAGGTTTGAGTTATGTCCTGCTAGTGTTTTCCCTGTTAGATGGATAGTCCTGTCCTTATCCAAGAGGGCCTGTAACATCTCAAAAGGCAATAGAAGCCCATGTTTAAGTAATTGATTCACCTCCACAGTATATTCTATCAACAAACTACCCTTTCCTCAATAGACTCGGCTCTGGGAGTCTTTGCAGGCATGGAACTGGAGGAGGTATACCAAGAGTGTTTGAAACATAGACTCAGATGAGGCTTACAAATGACAGAGAATGGAGTATTTTGGAAGCTTCTATGATTCTGGTTCTTCCAGTAAGCTGCAAACCTCTTTTTTCTAGTCAGAGAGTTTCTCTTTAGCTTCCATATAAATAGGAAATTTCTCCACAATAATATTTGAAATCCCAGATATAGCTGCGGTTTGTATTCACTTTTGGGAAGGGATTTAGGCTAAGAATTAGATGAGAGTGTCTCTCATCATCTGTTAGAAAAAGCCACATTGTAGCACAATGCTGAAAATGGGATCCAGTGAACAAAAGGATATGGAAAACCAAAATACCTCCACCATCTTCTTTAACACTCTGTCCTTCTCCTTGATCAGTGACAGGCAATCCTCAGGCATTTCTGACACCTGCAAAAGCATAAAAGAAGCAACAAGTGGTATCTTCCTCTGAAGGAGTGAAAACTGGCCCTATTTTCCTCTCTCACATGTACAAAAATAAAAAGTGGTATTTTCTTTTTCAAGGTTAGGCCTTTTGTAGCTTGTCTTTTTTCAGACCAAACTAGCTTAGATTATTTCAAAGAAGTTCACATTAAGTCACTCAGGGAACTGAGAGAAGGATAAAAAGAAAATAAAAATTATTAGAAAGCTAAAAAGTGAAGAAAGAAGCAGCTTTGTTCACCCTGTGCTCGAAGGCAGTTTGGTTATATCAGCACACAGCACAGATACATGCACACATTCCCAGTCTACTGGGATGAAATGTCAGCAGCAGAAGCAAACAGAAAATTTCAGAGAGATTAACTATCAAAAAACATCAGCATTGGAAAAAAAAGTGCCACTAGGGCACTCATGAAAAAAAATCAGAACAAAGCCAGACCCATTGCCTAAAATGTTTATCAGAAAGAGCAACAGAGGCAGGCTTGGGTTATAAAGGCTGCCCCAGAATTAGAAAAGTGTTTTAAACATGAATGACATATTAGGTGTCATCTACTGGTCTGTCACCTATGCCAGTAAGAACTATGTGGCTTTTCCTCACCCATAGGCTTTGCAAGGGCTGCTTCTCAAGAGTCTTCACCTGCCTTCATCCTGCATGTTTTGCACAAGCACCACTGCTGGAGATACACAGAAAACACTTCAGGGGCATCTGTGGCCTTCTGATCATTCACAGGAACCAATGTCAGCAAGACCAGCAGATGCCTCAGTTGCCTATGAGGACCAAACTGCAGTTCTTGTGCCCTGCAGCTGAGCAGAGGGATTAAGCAGCAAATTGTTGCGGTTCCTGATGCCAGTCACTTGGGAGCATAAACGTACATATGCACAAAGACGTGTTAAACCAGTCAGGTTGCAGGTGGTTCAAGTGTCTCTTAGCTGCATACCTTGAGCATGGGAAGGAAGCTGAATTTTGCATTCCTGCAAGAAGCAAACCAAACTATAGATTTGCTTCTATTTGCTTCTTTGCAACCTGGAGCTGTGGATGATCTGAGGTCTAGACCCAGATCAGTGCTCAACAACTTGCCAGTTTCTAACTGCTTGCCAATATCTTCTCACTGTTTCTTTTCCTTTTGTTTTCATTTAGCTGTGTGCCAAAGCACTGAAGCAGCTTGTTGCTTTGCTACGACTGCCAGCTGCTTGAGTATATATGGCCCAAAAGCAGTTTTGGTGCTTGGATAGGAAAATATTGTTGGCTGTATTGCCATACTGGCAGATGGCAATTTCCCTTTTTCTGTCATCACATAACACATTTTCAGTTAGGAGTTTTAGCCAAAAAATGAAAACAGACCATGTGCTTTAAGTAACCTGAGTGAGTTTTGACCGAACTTGACTCTCTTTTGTTGTCCTCCTTATTCATCATTATGTCATTTCTATTCCCCAGGAACTGGACATGGTTTCAGCCCCCAGCAAGCATACGTTATCTGATGACAATATTGACAGCTGCCTGGCAAGACCATCATCACATGTACACATCCTATGAATCTGCACCATTTCTCTATTCTTGTTTGCATTTCTCTTTCACCTTCATGAAAAATGTCTTCCTGAAATATTTATTCCTTCAGTGAGCCGCACTGTTTGCATGTCTTGTGCTGAGTCAGAAAATGGCAATATATAAAGCAGTTGTACACAGCAGGCAGTGCTAAAGGGCTGTGATGCTCACCAAGTAAAGAACTACAGCAGTAGAGAGTGAGGGGTTGTTGTCCCCCAGGTGCGATGACAAAACCTTCTGTTGCATGACTGCATAGTTTTATTCCCACAGATCTCTGCCTGGCGCAAAAAGTGGATGATACCCAGCTTATGAGTAAACACTCCATTTCTGTTGTTCTTTTATTGTTTAATAGACTACTTACCAAATCCTATACAAGCTGAGTTCTGAGAAAGGAGCTGTTCTTTACTCTGTGAGCCTTTGTTAGCATCTATGACTACAGTTCTCGGCACTTGACAAACACTTCTTTCTGCTGTGCTCCCTCAGGTCGGAGAGGGACCATTGTCATTCCTTATCAAGAGAAGGAAGCTGATCCCTGCACAAATACTGCTCTCTCGCTGACTGACGGCACTGGCACCTCTCTCTCCAGGAGGACCCAGCACAGCACGAGCAAGGCTTCCTTCCAGCCTCCTCTCTTGCACTTGCACAAGCTGGACACTGTGGGCTCCAGCTTAGCACCGTGGGAGCAGAGACTCTGCAGTTCATGGCCATTGCAGAAGAGCTTGGTTTGCCTTGTTCTTCATTAGGGGCAGGGAAAGAAACTGGCCCTTGAGAATTTCATCCAGCAGCCTTGATTATGAGATGGACCAGGGCAGAAGGAACTGTTCTCCTCCTGCATGGCTTGCTTTGCTGGTCTCCCACAAGCTGCTTTGTATCAGAGATTAAAAGCTGCATTTTAAAAGCAGCAGTTCTACAGACTGGTCCATCCTGGGTGAGAAATAAGACCAAAATTCTTTGAAAAACACTGGAGAGACAATCAGCAAGCTGGTTCATCACCATGAGGTAGGGAAACAGAATAATTTTAAATTACTTTGTTGATTTCAGTGTTAGCACAGCTTTGGTATTTCACTTTTAAAGCTTATTTTTTTTAATGTGCAAGATGCATTTGAGTTTAGAATACAGATTAGCTCTATCCTTGTGTTTATCCCCTAATTCTAGGTGTCTTAGGTTTTTAAAATATGAATGGCAAAATGCAAGGCTCTTTCCTTTCTCCTTCACCACTGCTCAAGGATAAAGCAAGAGCCTACTCACACATGTGACTCATTGAAATCCATGTGCTAAAGTGCTGGGGCTTAAGCACAATGTATTTGCTCTGGTTTAGTACCTGAAGTCAAGGAAATGCCTTTCTTGGAAGGCGTAGGGTCGTTACAGCTTTTCAAGTGAGTAATCTTGCTCTAGGTCAGCAGTAGGGTAGGGCACTCAGCATTGCGGCAGCACAGCAGCACTGCGGAAGCACTTGATCTGCAATGAGATACCTGCGAAAGTTGCTGCCCAGGGCTTGCCCATGCTGGTCACAGAGTAAAATCCCTGCAGACCAGGAGTTACGAGATCTGAAAAGTGGACAGGCTGATAAATCACCCAAAAATACAATTATCTGTAATTTTTCCCCTTTTCCTTCGTTCAAGGCATTTCCTTTTCTCTCTCATTAAAGGTGACTGGAATAAAGAAAACCATTTCGTAAACATTTTGTCACATCAGACTTCAGCTTTGCTCTAAATTTTGTATTCTTTCATGGCCAGATAAAACCGAACACTTCATTTTATTCCGAGTAGTTCTAGTAAATTTGGCATGATCAGTAGGACTTAAAACTCATATTTTTTTTCCTGTAAAATGGATTTTTTTTTTTTTCCATGAAAAAGTTTTGACATTTTTTTTTCCTGTTTTATCCCACTCCATGCACAGTTCTTTTCCAGTCACCCTGACAACGGCAAGGCTAAATGCTGAGCATCAAAACGCTGCTTCTTTCATACAGGGCTATGAAAAGTCCTTTCAGCTAGCAGCAGTGATTGCTGTCAGGTTGATTATTGCCTGATGACCAGATTGTTCTGCATCTAAAAAGAGGGTGCGAGTATTCTTTTGTGGGCATTCCCCTTAATGAATCAACTCAGGACGCAGTTGTCATTGACGATGTTGTGTTAGCATTGAAGGGAACTGACTTGTCAAATTTTCTACTTTGAAATAGTTGGATTTTTTTGAGGGTTTAGCTAGATTTGTATTTTTTCACTTTCCAGCGTGTGCTCTTTAACCACCCCTTTAACTTTCCCTTATTCTGTATGCTGTGGATATATATGCCAATTTAAGGCAAGAAAACTTGTTGTGAATCCATGTTATATTTCCTATGTATAATAAATGCTAATCCAGGCCTAGAAGAAATGGACCCAGGTGCTGGAGGTGCAGTAAAACCAGGTTTTTTAATCCTTCCCAGAATATCCACTCAAATATGAGTAAAATAGAAATTAAGCAGTTGGATTGGTGCAAATCAGACCAGCTACAAAATGGTAAATATTAATTATCACTATATTACTATTTTATGTCTACATATGCTTAAAATAACAAAGCACTAAACAAGGCTCTCGAAATTGTAAACATAACACAACAGCAGGAATATATACAGGACTTTTGAAAGCCTCCTTCCTGCATGTGACAAGTAATAGGAGGAAAAGTGAGCTGCAGAAAAATCATTTCGTATTTGATTTTCTATATTTCTTTAACTCGGCTATTTATGTAATGAACAATAAATGCTATCAATGTATCAGAATGCAGCCAAACATGCATTTAATGCTGAAGCAGAAAAACTTGGCTGTTTTTAACTAGGGAACATTATAAACATTTGTACAAGATCAAACGGTGGGTTTTGAACATCTGTTTTACATTATTAGTACATGTGTGCAAACACAGACCCTGCTTTATGGCATTTCACAGCCTTTCTAAAAAGTAGCTGTGTTACTCACCAGAATAATATGGGCATTTCTAGAGAAAGGACACTTCTTGAGAAAGCTAAAGTCTATTGGATTTCCAGAGATTTGGATGCGCACCTCCCTAGTCTTGTCTCCAAAGCATCAGCCTGCTCTTCTCAGTACAAGGGGTGCCAGGCTGAGAGTCATCAGGGTTGTGGGCAGGGATACTCTGTCTTTCTGTGATGGAGGCATACTCTGGCATGCCAGACAGCACAGCACAAAGCTGTGAAGCTCCTGGGATCCCAGGCCATTCCTGGACATGGGATGCCACTTTTGGGTTGGGTCTGCAGTGGCTGGTGTGGGGCCAGCTGCTGAGCACCTTGTGATGGATGCAGGAGAGAGGTGGCCAGAGGGTGGCGATTAGGAACAAGCAGGCTATGTGAAGCTGTGGTCTGTCATCTACGTATCAGAGAATTATAGAATGGTTTGGTTTGGAAAGGACCTTAAAGCTCACATAATTCCAATCCCCCTGCCATGGGCAGGGCTACCTTCCACTAAACCAGGTTGCTCAAAGCCTCACCAACCTGATCTTGAACAATTCCATGGAGCATCCACAGCTTTTCTGGACAGCTTGTCCCACTGCCTCATCACTTTCACAGTAAAGAATTTCTTCCTAATATCTAATCTAAATCTCTTTCAGCTTAAAGCTATCCCCCTTGTCCTGTCACCACATGCCTTTGTAAAAATTCCCTTTCCAGCTTTCTTGTAGGGCCCCTGGAAGCTGTTATAAGGTCTCCCCTGAGCTTCTTTTCTCCAGGCTGAACAACCCAAACTCTCTCAGCCTGTCCTCATAAGACAGGTTCTCTAGCCCTCTGATCACCTTCATGTGGACCACCCAGAGCTTCTAGAGCCTTCCGAGGGCCTGACCGCCCTTCCACTGCAGTGCTACTCTGTATTCAGGACCACAGCCTATTTAATGATAGCATGTGGGGAGGGACAGCCGTCTCCCCTGGTCTCTCTCTGACTAACCCCAGGCGGCTGACGTAGTTTTGGCAATCAAGGAGTGACGGCTGACTCACTGTGATGCCGGGAGAGTCAGGGGAAATGTGCCAGGTGATGGATTTTGGTCCCAGCAGCTTCTCCCTGTACCTCCAACAGTGAATCTCAGCAGCACGTCCCAGCCAGCCAGTGCATTTATATTACTGATACTTTTATTTTTAGAGTTTGTTCTATAATAAAGCACCAAGTCCTAACCCCTACAAACAATGCATGATTAATGTCCCAAGCAGGGCAGGCTGCTATGAAATTACAGATTATGTTTTCAGTTTGAAGATGTTAATTTAGTGAGTGAGGTACCTGCCAGGTACTCCTCTCTGGAGTGAGGCAGGGTAAGAAGAAGAAAGCAATAAACTCTTGAGTAAGAAAATAAAGATGACTTCAAGAAGAATTAAGTGACTAAACAGAAAATAAAAAGAAATATGATTTTTATGGTGTAACATTCTTGCACACTGGCTTTTTCCACTGCTATCTTAAAGATCCCGATGGAGCTGCCGTCACAGCTATGGCTGAAATTGAGCAAGACAGGGCTTTTGTACTTATATGAGAACAGAGATCTGATCAAGAATTAGGTTTCTTTCCTATTTCAAACACAAACTGTTTCTTTAGCTTTTTCCTCAGTATTTCATTCCCTTAAACAAAATACCGATGTTGCATTACTTATAAAACCCAAGCAGTTTCTCCTGTGTTTCTTGATCACTGTAGTAGCAGAAGCTTATACGTCAGAGCGCAACCTTGGTACGGGTTTCTCCTGCTGGGGAATGGGGTTAGATGCATTTCCCCAGGGCTAGGGCTCTGAAACACAAATGTCTCATAGGAGATGAATTCATATTATTTTGTAATGATTTTTACAGCTAAGCAAAAGAACAAGAAATGTGGCTCCTCACAGATCTAGAACCCTTCATGTTCCCCAAAATCTTAAACCCAGACCTCACTGGGGAAAATGAGAGTGAAGGTGTGCTGTGTAACATGACTTTCTGATTCCACAACGAAAATGCTGCACTTATTATGCGTCCCCCAAGCAGCAAAATGTGAGGGTTTGACAGCTTTCTGTTGTGATTTTAATTCTTCTGCTTTGCCTCATAATAGTGAGGGTCTCTTCATTTGTTCATTTAAATACCCACTGAAACATGTACGAAGCAAACAAGTTATTTACATTCATGTTCGCTTGTATCAATTCTTTTATTTTTCTGTGAAAACTGTAAACATAAGCTGACACAGCATTAATAAGCTACTGTCAGTGTAATTATCATGAAGAACAGAGACATTTCCCAAAGGAATGCCTAATTCTTTTCATTTCTGTTTATCACAGCAGGTTATTGGAAACAAATCTGTGTTTATTTTACTCTTTGTAACCTGTGCACTGTTATTTCCAAAACAGGGCTCACTCTTGCAAAGGCTTGCTACCATAGCTACCAAGCTACCTATACTTGCAGCAAGAAATGCATCCTCTTCTCATTTGCTCCTGTAGGGGGAAGCTAATTGGTCTGAGCGTAAAGAAGCAAAGTCTTACATACCTTACGTGATTGAAAGAATAAACATTGTTTTAATGTAGCAGATCACTGTAAGAAATTAGACTATTATCAAGGCTATTAGACTATTATTAGACTATTATCAAAAAACTTTATGATATTATTAGTAATAGCACCTCAGTATTCAGTATGCTTATACCTCCATCTTGCTGTCTGGTGTGGGCCATTGCCTTTTGTACAGGTAAATAACAATTGTGCAGCTGGGAAAATGTTTTTTACAACCTTCTGGGGACTTTCATGCTGTTGCAAGAATTCTGGAGCTGGTAACACAAGCCAGTTAAACCCAGCTTTTGCTACTGTGGAGATAAGCAAGCTTAAGTAGCAAGGCTAGAAGGAGGCCTCCAGGTACCCTGGGGGTGCAGAGATGGATAATCAATGCTCATACAACTTGGTTCCCTGCTGCAGCCTCTGCTAGAACCTCTGAAGAAGCTGTGCCTGCCATTTCCCTTGAATCAAGGGGTTAAGGATGAAAAAATGTAATGGAAAATGAATGGTGCTTATCTGGACATGGAATAATGGTGTTTCTTATAAACACTGAAGCAGACACAGAAGGTTTAACAGCAATATATTAAAGTAAAATTTAAATGCAAACTGCTTAGATAGTTTTTTTATTTAATACCAAAAAGCCACTTTTATCAAAAAAATTGATCTGTCTGCCAGTCACTCTGGAGATATTCAAAATGCAATTGTAAATATATTACATTCAGATAGTGTCTGGTATTTCCAAGAAGCAATAGAGGGCATAGAGCCAGTAAGTCGTAGGGTTTCTGTGAGAATGCAGTGCCTGTAACTAATGGATGCTGATGGTCAAAGCTTTTGAAGTACTGTTTTGCACAAAAGAGAATCACTCTTGGCTTGACTGGAGAGGTAACTCTTTCATTCCAGTAATTTCATACCAAAAATCATCACAGTAATCTGCTCAAACAGGTGAAGATCTTTATTCATGTCTTTCATTAAGGCTCTGCTATGTTGACATTACTGATATTAAAATGATACCTGTTAATTAGTAATAGTACATTATGTCCCTTTCCAAAAGCCTTGAAAGTGACAGTGATTTGATGGTTACTTGGAGACTTGCTTCTGCATCTGCTAAAACCATTAGGAATTAGTAGGTAACTGTCCTGTCAGTACTTGTACTGTACAAAGAAAACCAGTGCCTGTGGCATCATGAGCAAGCAGTGTATCTTCTTATTGCCTCATGCTGCAATCTCAACTTACTTTATGGCTATCCATCTACCAGGAAAACAGACAAAACCTGGAAGACTACAAAACAGCTTGTGCCAGATGACTAAATTTTTATCTTACCAGCCTGTCACACACTGTCCAAGTACATTTCTAATACTTATTCCATCCACTATCCTAAACATGATTCATTAAGGTTAACGATTCTTCTGTCTGCAATAATCAGTCATTCTAAGCTTCATTAGTCCAACTCCAGTGTATTTAAGGACCTATCATTAATTAAATACAGCTAGTACTGAGATTTGTAAATGTAAAGTGCTATCTGAAGACTAACTATTAATAATTGTCAGATCCTTGTGAAAATTGTGGAAGTACATCCAAATTTCCCCCCATGTAACATCCCTGTGGGGAATACAAGTTCTCCATCAAATTTTATCTGGAGAGAGATGAATGTGAGTCCTCCAGAACAATCAGTTTCAGACACCTGTGTTTGGTGCAAGCTGTACGTTGCACCACATAGTCCCCTTCTCTATCTGATGCCCCTTTTCTGCATGTATGCTCAGCAACAGTGTACATGGTCTTGGGAGCTGGGTTTTTTTCCCTCAACTTTCTGGAAATATCAAGTACTCTTCGATGCTGTAGTTGTGGCTTTAGATGTGATTTGCCACATCTTGTGCATGAAGGGGCAGTGTGGGATAATTCTCCTGCTCCTCCGGCAGTCCATCTGCAAATAGCTTGCACTGGACATAAATGTACACTTGCCTGCTACAGAAACTAAAACGGAGGTAACTGTGAGACAAAGAACTTCCTCCTCAGGGAATAAGCAGCAGTGAAGAGGAGGCCAGCTGAGAGTTTATTGTTAGACCGTTTCCACAGTTCAGACCTAAAGTTTGCTGTCAAGAATTTGCTGAGATGAGATGCACAGACCTTTGGCTTTAATGGTATTTAGGAGGAGCATAGCACTGTATTCCAAGTCCATTATGATTTCTGTAGAGATCTTGTTTCAGGGGATATTACTGCAAGGTTGAATGAATCAGGGTTTGGCAAGTCAGAGGTGCAGAATTCCACAAGTGATCTGACTGAAGGTAAGTAGATCTAGTATTGTCCCTTCAAATAATAGTAAACTCACTTAGAAAAAATTTAGCTCTTGGAAGTATATTAAGAAGAACACTTCATCTAAGGAAGCCTTAATCTTGCTGTGTGTTGGCAGGACATGCCACATTTCCACTCCTTTTCCTGGCCATATTGTCCACTGGAGTAGGGAACACTTCCAGTGGAGACACTTTCATATAGAGGGTTTTGATGGAAGATAAGTTTGCACAGGAATATCCAGCACCAAAAACTAGGAAAAAAAGATGTTCTTGTGTCTGTTTTATTTTCTCTTCCTTTCCCATCATATCCCATCATGTGTAGATGGTTTGTTCTGACAGGTCATGAGCAGATGAAAGTGTTAAAGTTTCTTCTCCGCTTGAGGATAGTTTGTTGAAACACTGATTCCATTTCCAGTACCAAAATCTCTCATGTACCACACTTCTGATCTCTATTGGCGACCAAAGGTTTACCCAAGGACATATAGTAGATCGGTAGACATCATCATCCAGTGGTATTTAAAAGAAGAAAAAAGTAGATTAAAAAATAATGAATGAAAAATTAATGTCATTTCCAGGATGTATAAAAACATTTGATCATAGGATCATTAAATATTTAACTGTGGCATTTCCCACTAGTGCACAGAATAGGCATGTGTGTGTATTCCAATCAGGAACTAGCATTTTCCCTTTTTAAGAAAGGAAAATTTTGCGTTCCTTTGCTGTGTATGCCTTTAAGTGTAAAATTTGTTTATGCAGGATATACATTTCCTGCACTGCTAGAACCTGAACAAGAGCTTTTGATTTGTTGTTCAGCTCAGTAATCGGTATTTTATTTGTTTATAGAAATATTACTCTCTAATTGATTTAATAAAATCCATAGACTTGTTAATCAAAGTATCCTCATATTATTGAAAAGAAGGCAAGTAGTTATTTTGACTAGTCCATTACAAATTCATTATTAATGATCAAAATATTGTTAGCAGACTTTTTACTGATTCTTGTATGTGTGAATTTTATTCTCATCCTGTTGAAATAGTACATCTATTCAGTAGAATCACTAAACCTTTAATGAAATCTAAAGCTTTCGTAGATCTTGTGAAACAATCTTCAAGAACTTTTGGCTTTATATTGTCACAGGTAAAACCTACACCTGACTAGGAGCAGATGATGAGACAAAGGAGAAATACAGTTGCTTCCTCTGAGAAAGTGTTTAAGCTACAAAGACTGAGTGAAACAGATTTGACAGAAAGGAAAAAATTAAGTGTAGATCTAGCCACAGAAAAGAAGAAATGTGCAGTAAAAAAACTTCCTGAGGATACTAGATTATAATAAGCAAGATTTAATATGGTCTTTTTGTTCATTTTTCATCTCTTTTATTACAATTTTTGTTATGACTTAGCTTCCAGGACATCCCCCTTCAAAATCCAGGCAAACCATTTCATAGTGTGTTTTATAATAAATATGACTGGGAAAAGTCTTCAGTGAACAAGTTAGTTTAAAAATATTCTTTTGCAGATGGTATTTGTTTTGGTGGTTGTTACTCACTGCTTCTCAAAGCCCGGAGGAATTCATCAACAATTTTTCAGCTAGTACTTTTTATCTTTCAGCTGCTTGTTTCTTTGTGCTGTAGATACATGTGTTTTTGGGAGGGTGCAGAGGATAAATACTATGCATCAAAATATTATAAAGAGATAAAAAGAAGTTAATTAATCCAAGTGCTCAATAGAAACCGCAAATAGCCCCACCCTTTCTAGATATGGCTGTGAAACTTAAATAAATTCATATTTGTGGATATGATCTCTTCCTTTTTTGTTTCACCACCACCTTATAACACATTTTCTTTTCTCGGGACTTATCTACAGAAATGTTGTCTAGTCTTGTCATTTGTCTTTGATCCATGTATTTGCTTAGCGAATCCCATCCAATCTTCACTTGATCTCCATGACTTGCCCTACTCTTGTGTTGTCTCAGTGCCAGCTGTTCTCAACTCCTGTCTACCTCTTGATGCTCCTGTCCAGAAGCAATGTCTTTCTCATCTCTGTCATTGTGTCTGTCCTGGGCTTTAGTTCCTCCAGATCATTTCTCCCTGAATCCCTTTTTCTTGTCAAAATCTTTCCTGTACCCTGCACACAGTGGCTTCTGATGTTCCTGCCCCACCAGTTTCAGCTGTTCTTCTCACCCTTTGTGACAGGAAATGGACCAGCATACATATGTTTATAAATTAATTTCTATAATTATTTTGCCATGATTCTTTGATTACCTGCATTTTTTTGCTGCATGGAATAGTATCACGTAACTGTATGTGTGCCTATTGTTCAAACACAAGTGGATGGTTTTGAAGGGATTTGAAATGCTGATTGCGCACGTAGGTACATACACACAAATATATGCATGTGCTTTGGTTAATCCTGATTTATTACTTTAAAGAAGACTTCTGTGGTTTAGATGTAAGTTTTTATGATTCATCCACTTACTCTTTTATTTATTCATGTAGTTTCACTCTGCACCCTTAAGCTATCACAGATATTTTATATGACGGTACTTAACCGTGTTCATCCACCAGACATGCTTATTGAAAATTAAAATGTTCCTGTTCATTTCTTTCTGTAGATATGCACATTGAAGATTAATAGATTAATTTCTATTACATGAAAAGAAAAAAGACCTTGGTAGTACTGCAAAATGCTTAAATTAATACTTCTACAACCAGAAATCTTATCCTGAAGCAGTTTGGGTTTTAATGGCTGTTCCACTTTAGCCATGACCAGCTCACTAACAGTGCTAGTACTTGAGCTTTATCTTCATTATTGGTTTAATGAACTGAAGAAAAAAAGATCAAGCTAAACGTATGTAAACCTTCCCTGAAGATGTGCTGAAACTCATTAAAGGTAAGGTTTACCCCATTAAGCAAGGGGTAAACTGCCTTACATGGGCTTTGCATTGGTGAAGCCTGTTGCGGCATTTTCCTGGGAAAGGAAGAGCAGAGGCAGAATGAGGGATCCCACAATATACCCCATTAGAAGAGTAGATGAAGGGTGTTTTCATTTTAACACATCCCACTGCAATATGTTGGTGCCTATTGAGTGAGTGGAACAAACAACACTGCATAGGCTGTCCTCAGTTCTCTCCCTCCTGTCCTCAAGGCTGGCCTCAAGAGGCTGGTGAGAGTAGTCTCTTATTGCCTCTGCCTCCTTGCTGGAGAAGTGACACTTGCACGCCCTTCCCTTACAGAAGTGGACCAAGGGGTCTGAGGGGCAGAACCAGTGCCAAAGCCTCTTGGGAAGAAAAGACCCCACAGGATGCGAGCACCCTACAGTTGCCCAAGGCTACCTGTCTGCACGCATTTCCCTGCTTGACTGACATCTTCCCTGTTGTAAAGAAAGGAAGAGAAAAATGAGGCTGAGACTGAAGTTCACAGACCTCCCTGCTCTTTCATGGCTGAGGGAAGCTGCATCACAACTTCAGTCTCATTGAGCAGGATTTGCTCACTTTTCTTTCTCTGCTGAAGCTCAAGGGGAGAAGCTGTGACTGCGAGGGAATGCTAGAGAAGCACTGCCTATAATGCAAGTATGTCAGAGAAATACAAACCTAAATTTACCACCTACTGAATCTGTGGCCCTCCTGCGCATCTAGATGTGCCCTTGCCACTTTGGGCTTTAACCCAGCCTGCTCTCCACAGTCTCATCAGGTTGGGCTGGGAGAAAGGAAAGGAATATTTGGCCTAGTTACAAGTTTAATGCCAAGGACAGTATGCCTTTCATCTGGAAAGACAACAGCAATGTTGGATGTCTTCAGCTGGCAGCGAATTAATTTCTGTCTGAGTTAAAATGAAGTTAGCATTGTAGATGACAGTTCAAGGCTGGGTTCGGTATACTGGGTATGTAACAATTGACAGTGAAATCCTTACCCTGGAAATAAATTTTGGTCCCAGACATTGTATGTTTCCAAGTATTTTGATAGTTGAATACTCCACATCCTGTGACAGTCATGTACTGTCTTCTTGTGTCAAATCAGGAATACTGGTGGACAAGCAGAAAGGGTTTTGCTCTTTGAGTTTCTCTAGCCCAGTTTCATAAGATTAGTCATTACAGTCTTACACTAATAGAGTTTTTACCAGAAGTATAAGTCTTATGCTTGAAATTAGGTTAATATGTGTGAAATGTCTTCTTTTGCTTCAACAGTTTGCCTGCTGGCCATGGGCAAATAAAATTGGGAAGAGGAAATGCCCTTCTTAGTTCCAGAATCAAAATAGAGAACAACGGGAAGAACTTTTCCATATTTTTATGGCTTGCCCTCAGCTCTAACGTTGGGACTAGCAGTCATGGACCATGTTAGAAACACAGGAAGGTAAAATATCCTAACTACAATATAGAAGTGGTTTTGGTAGCTTCATTCAGAATTGCACCAAGCTACTGTCTTGGGTTCAGCAGCAGCAGTCAGTTTTTCTCCTTCTTAGTAGCTGGTGCAGTGCTGTGTTTTTGACTTTCGGCCTGGGAATAATACTGATAAAGACGATGTTTTCAGTTGCTGGTCAGAATGTTTACCCTGACCAAGGACTTTGTGAGTCTCATGCTCTGCCAGGGAGGAGGAGAAGCCGGGAGGAAGCAGGGACAGGACACCTGACCCAAACTAGCCAAAGAGGTATTCCATACCACAGCACGTCATGCCCAGGAGGTAGAACTGAGAGTTTCCCAGAAGGGCACGCTCTCTGCTCTGTCAGGCTCGTTTTCGGCGGGTGGTATCGTATTCTCTTCCCTTGTTATTTCCCTTATCATTATTATTATTGGTGGTAGCAGTAGTGATTTGTGTTATACCTTAGTTACTGGACTGTTCTTATCTCAACCCGTGGGAGTTACATTCTTTCGATTCTCCTCCCCATCCCTCTGGGGGTTGGGGGAGTAGAAACTGCCTGGCTAACTTGCCGACTGGCTTAAACCACGACAGCTACACAGAGGGATCATGATACATGTTTGCAAGTGTTAAATATTTTAGAATTCAGTGCATCTCTCTTCTCAGTATGCACATTCATCACAGCTGTGAAAAAGTGACATTAGTTAGAAGTTCAAGACTCATGCCCAGCATTCCCAAACTGGCAAGTTTGTAATTACATTAACATTCACATTTGCTTGCTTCCATGTTCCTAAAATGAAGATTAATTTTCATTATGCTGAAGTTCTGAATGTCACAGGATTTCTGTAGTCATCATTCACAATACTTGCCAAGAAGTCATAGTGAAAGCAATTCCAGCTGTGATGGAATGTGTGTATGGAAGTCTGGAGGTTGATGAGTAATAAGTGCACAATCCCAGTGTCTTGATATGCATAACTTTGTAAACGTTTTTCTTAAATTTTGAAGTAATAATGTGATTTCAAAAAACCTTAATGCATGTTTTGTTCCTAAATAATGATTTTAGTCAGTATAATAGCTGGGGGTATACTAGTAAGTAGAGAAGGTAAGTTGCAATAAACTGAAAAAAAAATACTTGAAAGTTCTGAGTTGTAATAATTGTGCTCTGTGGTATAATTTGGGCTGAGGGGGATTCATGATTTACACTAACAATAAAGAAAAGAACTTAAAATACTGTAGGTGTTTTATTAATATAGTTATTAATTTTTTTATTATGCATTTGAAGAAGGAGGGATTATCTCATAAACATCCTTTCCTAAAGACTGGGCAGTGACTGAACAATGAACTATGAACAAGGCAGTGGTTGCAGCAGCAGGTAGGAGTAGGAAAATTATTGCTGTGCAGAATGAGAAAATGAACACCTTGGATTGTTGAACAACATCTGACACTGCATTGCTGATGTGGCTTTCAACCTTTCTATGCAACTGCAGCTGTGTTCCTGTTTTTTCTTATTTCTCGTTGAAGCTGTACTGCAAGAAACCTTAACAAGCTCTTGAAGCCCAAATGATAGCAAGGTAACAGAAAGCTTAACAACTACTACAACACCATCATGTGTTGATGCATGATGAGCACTTGAGCTGCTGTTTTAGCCCCTGTGAAACCTCTCTAGAACATGGATATTCGTTGTCAATTTTTTCTCAAAGAGAAAGCCTAACGCTGGTGGTGATGTCTTAAACACCCAATCTCTTCATGAGGACAGGGCTAAAAGAGCCTGTGTTCTGTGAAAGCTTGGATGTGCTGCCAGTGAAAAGTTGAAACTTAGTGCCAATGGCACTGAGGCCTTTCAGCTGGTGCTGTAGAATTTACTTGTCTCAAAGCCAGCCTTAGGCAGACATGGGCTGTCCCTGTGGTTGCATGAAACCCCACGTAGCCCAGGCAGCCTTCACTCCACTGAGTTATATCATCCCATGAAACTGCCCTGCACCAGCATTTGTTCTGTGCTGACATAAAGGTAGTTCAGCTTCTAAACTACCTTGCCCAGATCTGAGTGAAGAGAAAGGTGCTGCAGGCAGTTCTCATGGGGCCACCTGCATGTGCCTTGTGAGGCAGGGGCTCATGGTTCCTGTGCTTGCTCTGAGTGATCCTTTGTCAACACTAAACTCCCACAGGTGCTTCACCCTGGGGGTGAGGATGCTAGGTAGATACAGAACAATTAAGTCAGAAGGCAGAGCACTGAGGAAGTGGAAAGACATGGCTCTGCTGTGAAATTGTGCAGTAGAAGAAAGATAGAAATTGGACATGTTCCTGGATTAGCACTTGGGAAGAAAAAAAAAAAAAAAAGATAATTTCTTTTGTATTGAATAATTTATTGAATAATTTAGCACCACATTTCCTAAGTGTAGCTTACTTTCACAGGCAAAACCACAAAAAAGATGGTTGGTTTTCAGACATCAAGTTTAACCACCTCTTAGTTATTGACAGCAGTCAATTTCAGCACTGACCTGCTGCTGTTGCACCTCTGCTGCTTTGCCACCACAACTTCTGCATCCTCTAGACAATGCAGGAGTGCTCACTGCTCAAAGGAGATTTGTGCTCCTCCTGTGGTCCATCCCCTACTTTGTGCTGTAACCAGTTAGAAAGCTTTCAGTAAGATTCTTCTCTGTGTATTTATTTCCTTTGCCTTGCAGATAGCAGACGACTTCTGTTCCTTCCAGGCTGCCCCTTCAACAGGCTACTGCTCTGCATCTGACCCCCTGTCAGAAAGGGTCATCCGTCTGTCCCCCTACTTTGTGTCTGCCTGCCTTTTTAGTTGCATTGCTGTGAGGCAGGCAAAAAGACCTGAAGCCACAAGTTTGAAGAGGGAACAAGACATCATTTTCAGCAGCAATACAATCTTAGATCAGCTTAAACTGTCATAGAAATGACACCCTCCATATCTATATTGAGTTATTCCCAGATACTTAGCAGAATTGGTCCTTTTAACCTATGACTTTGTTTGCAGGAGAGGTCACATTCTAACAATATGAAGTTAAGGTTTTGATCTGTCCATTACTGACAACGTGCTGGTTTATGACTATTTCACCAATTGTCTTCCATCAAGTCTGTGCTGTTCGTAACCAAGAGTACCAACATTTCATTGCCACCACAGCACTGCAGTCCCTGTTACCGGCAGGGGCTGCTGAGCGTGTTGACACTGATGTAGTTCATCACAGCCTCATCTGATACTCAGCAATTCCCATGCACACAGGGACTGCTGGGACTGCCTGGGTCAGAGCTGACTATCAAAGCCCACTGTTGGATCATGATTACTCTGTGCTGGAAGCAATCTCAGCTGCTGGCTGAAAATCATTTTGTGCTGCTTGCAAGGGGAAGAGGGATTTATAGGGAAGATGTATATTTTGAGCATTTGGACAGAGCAGAGAGGGAGAATGTGAAAGAGACACCATAAAATCACACCTTTATTAAGTAATTTAAGAGTAATGGATTACTTACAAGAAGAGCAAGAAAACCATTTTAGGAGCCTTTGTTTTCAATTCACTTGTATCTGGCAATCAAAAGATATAATAAATCTGTGTGGGAGCATGACTGACAGACTGACTTGCATTATGACTTGCTGGAATAGCAAAAATGTTTGATATAAGCATACTTTACCTATGTTAAAAACTGTAAAATATATGCTGACCTTGCGAAATCTGTGGCAAGCACTGCATGCTGGTTGGACACAAACTTCTTGTGTCTCAGGAGATGCCTCAAGCCTGAAAACAAAAACTGATACCATTTGCCATTGTAAAAAGGTAATCAGCACAGTCTGTTTGAGTTAGATCTCACAGGACTTCTTACAGTTTCTCATAAAAGCACTTATCTCATCCCTGGAGCCTGTTTTGGAGAAATAAATTTACTTGAAATGTATGCTTAGGATTTCCAAAATGCAGATAAATACTAAACACTCAGTGTCACAAACAGGGAGAGGTAGTTGCAGTATATTTTCCAAGATATTTGGGATTCAAATATATACCTGGTGAGGTCTACAGAGGTATCGCAGTGAGCTGAAACCCTCAGGAATAGATTATGAGCTATTCAGGGACTTCAGAAAATCCTCTGGATGCATAATCAATTTCTTCAGGAACCCAGTCCTTCCAGAAATCTTGCCCACCTCTCATATCTGCAAATGCCTATACAATGCAAGAAACAGCTCCAAGGCAAAGGAAATTAATTTTCTGTAAACCAAACCCTTCTCATAAGTGATCTAAATGAACAGTGTAAGTTTTAGTATCTGAGCCATTACTGGTAAATAGCTGAGCTCCAGCCTTCGGGATAGTAAAATATTTTTGAAATATTCCAGCCATCCCTGTTTGCAAAAACATTATTTTTTTTATTTTTTACTCTCCTAAAAAATACCCACCAAACAGTACGGTTTTTCCTTTGCAAACGGATCAATACCATACTACAAACAATAATTGCACAAATGAGACCTTGAAGGTGAATGAAGATATAAAGCCACTTAATGCGATTTTTGTTCTACTTGATTTTATTGGTTTGTAAGATTTATTTTTGGTTTACATTTTGGCTTCATTTCTTTCTCTTCATTTGCTGTGCCATCAAAAGTTTTCCTTCCCTTACCATGACATAGTTAGCAACCTTCCAAAAAACTCTAATGTACAAGTTTTGCCCCCAGATTAATGTCTAGTGACAGATAATTCCAATGAGTAGTTAGCTCGTAATCCTTATAATTGTGTCCTGGGAAACTGACTGCTGAGCTAAGCCATGTGGCCTGAAGCTACAGAGCTACAGATTTCTTTGCCTCCAACAGCTGGTGAGCACTGAGCAAGACAACTACAGAAAAGATCTTTTTGTCAAAAGCTTTCTTGCCTGTTATGTTGGGAGGTTATTGCAAAGACCTGAAAAATCAGAATTGTTTTAGTAGCTTAACTAATTGTAACAGGGAATAAAATCCTGGATTCCTGCTGGTTTTGGTCTTTGGTAATGATCTGTGATCCTAGATGGAACTGAGGTAGAAAGTGGCACTGGGCTGATTCTGTTAGTGAGAGGCACTTTCTGCTCAGCCACCAGTCAAAGCCAAAAATTATTAATGGACATGAACAGCAGGGCCAGATGGCACTGCCTCAGTTATAGGGACAGTTTTGGCTAGTGAACCTCAAACACTGCAGCTACGCTGTTCCCAACCTGAACCACACGCTGGCCGAAGTACAGAGGAAACTGAGAAAAAAAGGTCTATGAGACATTTCTATGTTGAATGTTCACCTTAGTTGCAGGGCAGACAAGTTAATAGGTCATTCTTGCTTAATAGAACTTTTCTTTAGGCACATCCATATTAGGATGAGATTTTTCCATACTGTAAAGATGCTTCAGACTAACTTGTTTGTATCTACTTGTTTAGAGAAAGGAGGGACATAATTTTAGCTGACACAGCTTAGCTACTTCCAAAAAGTGAGACGAATTCTGGAAACCTTTGTCCAAAAAGCTCTGTCACGTTAGAGCTCATGGGCCAGCTTAGTCTGTTCATTGTGTGTAAAAGACTTTTTAATGCCTAACCTGCATGGGCTTGAGAAAAATCCACCTTTGATAGGATGGTGAGGTGGAGAACCAGTCCCTCCAGATGGGACGTACCAGCAATGGTGTCATATAAGGCTTTCACTTAGAAGGTGACCGTATGCTGTTCAGCATGACTTCATTTCTTGGCCAACTCTCCAGCTTTATTTCCCCTTTGAATAATGTTAAGCCATAATGACTGCTGTCTGACTTTTTCGTTTCACAATATTGCTCTTGCTGACCAAATGTCCAGGAGACAAGTTTCCTTCCTACCTCACCTTACTGCATTGAACTTAGCAAAGTTACTTTTTAAAGGCTGGAGTCAGCTCAACACCTGTCCTAAAAAACACAGGAGTGCCTCTCAAGAGGGAATTGGTGAAAAAAGGTCTACTGATTTCCCATGCAAAAGTGTTGGAGACAGAGCATCTCATACCAAGATGCCTTTGAAGTGTTTGTGCAATAAGGGATAAAACACCACCTTCCCTCCTTAGGTAATGGCAGCTTTTAAGTAAAACAACACTCTTTGGTGGGGGAAGTGGGGGTGGGGGCAGAGGTTTTGTTCTCTTATTTTAGTATTAATCTCCAAAATTAATACTAAAATAATTGGAATTTCCAAGCTAAGTATGCTTTGTTTGGAGCAAAGTTAAATTTTGTTTTTGTAAAAGAGATTGACACATCTTCATACCATCAAGGTTCTATATGAATTTTGTGGTGCTGAAGCTTTTTGCCACCAAAATGTATTATCTGATTATTGAAGATCGCAACCTACTGGAAAAATCATTCTATAGTGTAAGAAGGACAAGGAAATGGAGAGGAAGATTTGGGAAGTTACACAACGAAGGAGCTTTTAATTCTAAAATCTCAGTTACCTCAGAGAATGATACCATATCACGCTGCTTAAAAACAGAATCTATTGTCAGTAAAGAGTTACCCTTAGAACTGCATTTTAACTTGATTTCTGAGATAATTGCAAAACTAAGAGTGTCTATTTTTAATATACTTCCTCCTACCAAAGAAATCCCTCAAGAATGGGAACTAACACCTGTTTATAGGTGAAATTAGTGATGATTGCAGTTATGCTGCATGCCAAACTGTCGCATAAAGCTTGCTCAAGTCTCACAAATTGATAACTATTTGTAACTCAGCGGCCTCTGAAGGTCTCTTAAGCAACACACAGCATTATGGCAAGATTACCAAAGTCTGCTCAGATTTGTTCCTATGATAGAGAGAAAAAGAAGAGCATTATTCTCCACTGTCTATAACTTATACCAGATAACACTATGTAATTTTTATTATGAAGAGTTGACCATGGGCTAGTCAGGCTCTATTAGGCTGTACTGGACACCAGTATGTACAGGAAACTGTAGAAATGCTTCTGGATATAGGAACGTAAAAGGACGTGCAAAACAGGAGGAACAATGGGGCACGTAGAAACAAGACAAAACACATACAGCAGTAATTTCTGGGAATCTGCTGGTCTTCCAGAGTTCAGAAGAGAGAACATCCTGCCATCTGAGTGGCCTGAGCCGATGTGTGTTTGCGGGTCAACTCAAAGCTTGAGGTTAAAAAATCAAGCATTGGGCGCTTCTGGTCTTTGTATTACACATACTACTTCGTCAGTTTTCAATGAAAACACTTCCATGATTTCACTGCGTGTCTGCTGCTATCACGGGGCTAGGATTCATGCTGGTGGGGAGCTTAAGGTGCTACGGTGCCCATCCATCTGCCAAGAGTTACTGCATGCTGGCTAGGTCAGCAGCATGGGCAGTGCTTCTGCTTCTCACCCGCTGCAGTTTGTTGCTGAAAATCTGTGAACAAGCTGAAATCAGGAGTAGTTTATGTCCATTTGGGGTACTGAACTACTGGGACTCTGGGAAAGATGAACTGCTTCTGCCACTGGGACGGTAATGTCTAGTAGAGGCACCAGCCTTCCTAGGGCATCCTCTATGAGAAAAGTCATTAAATCACAGCCACCACAGCCTCCTGAGACTGCAAGGAAGAGCCCTAATTCTCATGCAACTTGGGCTCTGTCCAGAGACCCACAGAGGTCAGTAGGAGTGAGTGTTGTATCAAGATAAGGGACAGGATATTAGAAGAACATCCCAAGGTATTAAGTTGGAAACCAAAAGCCCCAGGACACATGAACACGTACACACATGTTCTTCCAGGTTGAGTGAATGTGCTGGCATTGTCGGTGAACTCTAGCCAGTGAATCCATGCCCAGGGAAAGCAAGCAGACGTGGCACAGGTCATCTGGTCAAGCAGCAATTTCTATGCTGCTCCGGGAAGACCCTGCAGTCCTCCAGAAACTTATGTTCAGCCTTGGTTTATCTTGCTCATTTATTCTGTGTTATGCTATAAAAGTAGCGTACCTATCCATCACTAGCTGTGTATTACCATATGGATAACCTCTGACTGAAGCTGGCATAGCAACAGAGAGGGAGGCAGGATATTGCTACAGCTGCAACAGAGGAGGGAGGCAAAAGAGAGAGGACTGGGCTGAAGTCTGGTTCCTTCACCCTTAGGTGCTGTAGACAGTCACAACCCTCTCAGCAAATCTGGCTGTTCTGCTTACCTTATATTTCCCCACATTCACAAGCTGCTTTTAAAAGCAGCATTTGGGAAACAGCTTGTGGTCATGTGTGATTAAAAGAAACAGTGGGTCCTGTATTCATGCCCACCAGTAACAGAGGAAAGGGTGCATGTATGCTCTGAACATTTCCTTTTCTTGTACAGCTACCGTAATGTGCATGAATAATTCCGTACTCAGGAAAATAAAGGAGCAAGCTCTCCCAGTTTGCAAACCCTAGCAGTTCTGCAAGGAAACTGTCTGCATAGATGGTCCTTGAATACTCCCTGGAGACATGTGCCTGATGGCGGGAGTTCTTGCAACATCCACAGACAGGGCAGGAAATCACAAAACATCACTGTGCCCCCTTGATCTCAGGATATTGCGCTACTCCAAAGTCAGGTTGTAGAGTGGCATTTGGGCGTCTAAGTCACCCTAGGAGGTCTCTGTGGGTTTCAGAATACTCTGCTGAACACCAGTGAGGTGGCCAAAAATGTTTTCAGAATGAGGCTGCTTATCCATGAGCTGTTCTTTCTCTTAGTCAGCAGCACTGAAATGCAGCCTCTGCACAGAGGTTTCAAAGAGAGACTGGCAATCTGAGATGTAAGGTAGCAAGCTGCGTCAGCACAAACTTCTCTTCTCTGTCTTCTAAGATGAATTGAGTTAGTTTATGGCATTTTTTTCTGGACCAAGGACTATCTTCAGCTCTCTCATGTTGACATTATGACCTCTTTTGTGAGACATTTGCCAGCAGCAAACAGCCTAGTGCTCCCTATGTATGAAGCAGGTAGGACCCTGTTCCTTTCAGCCACAAGCCCAAATGATTCTCATTAAATGATTCTCATTTAATGATTCTGAGTAGATCATAAATGCTGACAATTTTAGAGGTAAAAATCAGCATGCAGTTGCTGTTATGGAGACAGGTCAATCTGTAGCTGAATTATTTTCTCCTCCACAGAACATCTCTATTTCTTAAAGCATGATACCTCCATCTGGAATGTGGGCTGAGGGCAGCTCAGATTAACAAGACTGTCTTTGCCCTAAAAGCGATCAAATGGTGGTAGTTCATCTCCAGCTGCTGTGCTGGAAACAAACACTTCCTTCATCACCTGCAGAGCTTTTGTGTATGTCTTCCCCTTGTGCCTGGCTCTTATTTAGAGTCAGGCCTCTTTATGCTGTTACAACTACTCACAGTCGGGTTAAATTTCACTTGTGACCACTTTTAAGGTAGTTTTGTGCTGTCAGATAGGCCCCAGAGGCTAGTAGCAACAGGGCAAAAGCTAAATGTGACCTTTGCAACACCCAGTTTACAAGAACTTCTCTGCCTTGGAGCAGAGACCTGTGCACCTATCCTCCTTATATTGTTGACTTAATAGCATCTATTCTAGCCTGACTGAGGAGCAGCAAGTCACCTACAATCAGCCAATTTTGCAACTTGCTTCATCAATCGAGTCAGCCAATGCTTTAGGCACTCACCAAGGGCTACAGGGCAGAAGATCCATCTGCCGTCCAGAACATCATCACAGGGGAAGGCACCTTATATCCATGCCTTATTAAAGAAAGGCCCAGAGGATAGCAGGAGCTGTTCACTGGTAGTAGCATTTTGCTTCATTTTGTATGTTTGTATATTTCTGCAGTTACTGCACAAAATACAGTAGCAATCCTGAGAGTCCTTATGAATCAAAGGCATCTTCTCAGCTGAATGCCCCATTGAAACTGTAGATATTTGCCTCCTCTACATTTTGGTGAATCTTACTCTTTTTGAGCAATGTGGAACAACTTCCACAGGGAGATTCAGCCTGTTGGAAACTTGTTGAGCAATTGTCCCTCTCCTAAGCAAACATTGTGACCCTGCACCACTGCTCTCATTGTCAGCTGCTGAGTTGTGTGCTGTGCCTTGCCCATCATTCTAGCAGGCAAGGGTAATGATGAATGGAAGGAGTTCATCGCTTCCCTTTGGTAGAAGTGCCCTCAGCTCCTGGATTTCACTGAGGTTAGGCAGAAACAAAGTGCGTGATCACTTAGCCCAGCCAAAACAGAAGCACCCTGTGGCACGTGGCAATGCCCGCTGCATGAGCAGCATTTTGTGTCAGACAAGGTAGACTCAGGCACCTTCAAGACAGTGACAGCCAGCATGTCAGAAGCATCATTTTGGCTGTAGCTGGAATTTAAGTGCTGAAGCCTATGTCTGCTTTCATCTGCTAGACAGAATGCAAATCCAATCCCTGTCCCCTTTTGGATAAGTGTGCATCAATGCCCCATCTTGTAAGTAGTCAGAATTTTGTGTCAAATGTCTACACAAAATATGAATAAACAGTAAGCTGTACGCCTAGGAACTGAAATGGTGAAAATGCCCTACAGGCATAGCTTAAAATGAGCTATTTTATCAGTACTTGCTGTGTGCACATGATCAGGTATTCTTCATTTTCTGTTACAAGATTTCCCTGGCTTAATTTTCTCTTTGCTGTTGAAACCTATTAAAAGCAAATGATGGAGCAAGCAACTAGAACTTACAGGTGTGATGTTCAGTTGTTTCCATAATCAGAAGAAAATAAAGTCTGATGGATCATGTAATAGAAAAATGAAGAAAATCCAAGCAACGTCTCAAGCAATATTTGCTTAATTAAATAAGATGGCATTGATGACAGTATTCCTTGTTGCTGGTACTTTACAATGTGATAGGAACTGCATTATGCACAATAGAATTCTGATGTGTGGCTTTTAATATGCTTTTAATGAAGAAATGTGCTTTAAATGAGTGCACTTTTTGCTTGTAGATAGAAATAGAGGGAGGATATGGTTTTGGCATTGGGGGAAAAAGAGTATCTTCTATGTGAAAAGGAAAAGAATAAAGGGATCTTTTATGCAATGGGACATTTGGGGCTTCCATGTCCTTTTCCACAAGCCACACAGATCTCTGTGTAACCAATACAGTTTCAAAAGACCTTCTAGCTCTGAAATCTAATTTCAGATTAGTAAGAACACATTCAGCTGCTGTTGCATTTTGAAACGCACTCTTGAAGATCATTTTGCAACCATATTGTCCATTGGTTATATTCCTGCAGACCGAGGGCTCTCATGTGCATATACCCATGGACATTTACATGCATAAGGTAGCTGCTTCTAATGTATTCTTTTTGGCTGATGTAAGTGGGAAACCAAAGCAAAAGTGTGTGCTGGAATTTCTTAATAAGGTTCAAAGGGATTTTAGTTATAGATGATATTTTGAATACATATATATATATTAAAAAAATCAAATTCAAAACTTGTTCTTTTTTAGTAGCTCCTTTGTCATTGCTATGAATTTTACCACAGGGGGTATATATGCAGAAGTGGAAAATTCATAGTACATTGCCCTCTCTGTTGGAACTGTTGTCTCTCATTATATAAATAACTGAAATGAACTGTTGAAAGATTGGGTGTACAAAGAAGGCCATCTTTTTATTTTAATGTAATCCTTTTTACTTTCTTTTTCCTGTTACACAGGAAAACTATGTCGGTTGAAATCCTTTCTGAATCTTTTCCCTGGTGTCTTGGTCATCTTGACTTTGGAATAAAGCAGAAATCTTCCTCAATTTGTATTCTGTAGCATCTTGTGCTAATTAATCCCAGCCCCAAACAAAGCTAAGTAGAGAGAGAAGCAATGAGTTAAAATAATATAGTACTTAGGCAAACAGGGAAGGACATTCCCTGGTGGTGGGCAAGGTTAGCATACAGCTCATTTTTCCTTCTCTGTGTATCACCTTTTGCTTCCCTGATCTATTCGTCTTCTCATTTCTTCCAGAAATCCTGGACTGAGAGCAAAGCACAAATACAACTGTTCAAGCACACTGCTTGTGTGTATGAGGTAAACCTCACACTTGGATGGGGATGCTTCACTATGCCATGGTACATGATGATACATGCCTAGCTCAGTCAGGAAACTCCCATCCAGAAGGATGTTTTGATACAGATAGGTGTGTGTTATGATTTACCCCAACCATACCTATGAGTCTTCCCTGGGAAGTAAAAATTAAATGTCTATATTTATTATGCTTTTCTCTTTTACAGACCCAAGCAGCTCTGCAGGTGAAATCACAAATGGCCACATTTGAGTAGACAGGAGACCAACCTGGTGTTTCTAGATCTCAGGGAGACTTCTCAACACCTCACCTTCAGTTCTCTTTCTTCTTTCCTCTACCCTTGATGTAAGGATTTCAGAGTGTTTAGGCAGTTAATGAACATTCAGGCAGCAAAATATAACTAAAAAAGCTTTCTACACTGAGACTGTTACAGTAAGTAAGTCTTTCTTGACACTGTACAGCCAAGATACACCCCAACAGAAAGACCCTACTCCAAAGAACCGAATGCAGAAACAGTGTCCTTGGCATATATGAATATGGTGGAGAGCGCATGGAGTCCTGGTTACAGCTGCTGGTACTGCAGTATAGCACTTAAAAAATAATTGGAGCAGGTCTCTGTAGCATAGCTCTGCTCAGTCCTGACGTGCAACACCCATTATAGCTGATGGGAGTGCAAACTAACGGTGAGCTGAAGAAGCATGTGGATAGAAGAGATCTTGCAATTTTTGGGAACCCAGAATACCCTGCTTCTCCTATCTTGCAAATGACAGACAAGATGTTTTCAAACATAACGGACTTAAAAATGTCAGGTGTAATCAAGGGTGAGACTGTGAATGCAAATGAACTGGTTTGATAAGTGCAATCTAAATACCAAAGCCAAATTACAGCTTCCCTGTCACTGCAGTTCTGCCACGTGAGGCAAAAGCAGCACAGAATCCTGAGAGGGGAGCAGAGGGTGCACACCTTCTCACTGCAGCTGGGGCACAGGCATCCCTTGAAACCTGAAAGGGCAAAGGGCTGCCATTAGGTGTGGTCATCCAAGAGGGAAAGCTGTGATAAAAGTGCTGGGCAGTTGAACTGAAACAAAGAAACCCAAATATCTTCCTGACGCTTTCTTTAATCAGTGGCTCTGTCTTTAATCAGCGACTCTGTCTTCTCAAACTACTGTGTAACATGACTTCACTGGAGGGAAGGCATCTTCCATCTGAATGACGTATAGGTGGTCCGGGGTCCTGCTAGAGGAGGCGTGCTACAGAAGCAGGCTGTCCAGCCCTTCTGCATGACATGTCCCAGCTATTACCCAGCACCTGCTTGTTTCTTTTTTGGCATCACTGAATTACATAGCCTGTGCTCTGGAGAGTGCCTTATGCCCTACAACCATTTTGAAATTACTAATACTTTATTTTGCTTTAGAAAGAAAGTCTTTCACAAAAGCAGAGATGGAGACTTTTAAATTATTCAACTACACTATGGAAATCGTAACTAATTTTTGCGATGCCCTGGTGAGGTACATAATTACATGGTATCCTTTCTGACAGGCAGATACATTAAGTTTAAATCACTGGCTCCAGACCAGAGGAGAACTTTGAACTAAATTTTCGTGGGCTCAGGTGAAATTTTAGGTAAATCTCTGGTTTGATCAAAATGTGGTTTTTCATTTTCCATTTTTGTCTCATCAAGAAACCAGGCTTGGAAGACTATCCCCTGGCTGAGCTGCCAGAATATGCTCATAAATGATTCACTTGAACCTTTTACAGTCAAAAATGACACTGAGAGTACCATGGAAATAAATTTTTGAGGGTAGATGAGTCACCTGGGCTTTATTGCAAGTAATGACAAAAGCTGATTCTGTTACTCACATGAATTTTACCCTTGCTGCCTAAAATTCTATTGCTGCATCCTCTGTGAGTGATCTGGCCCAACTCTCTTTCTGGTTTAGGGTCTTGTCACAGATGAGGCAGCATGGTTCTAGTGTGTTAAAACTGTGTAAGCCTGGAGCAATTGACACCCATGTTAGGTGCAGGCCCTCAGGAATCCGAAATTGGTTTGTGGTCTGAAACAGATTTTGTATCTCTTCAAAAATCTGCCACCTACAACAGCTCAATTATCTTGGAAATGACTCACTGAGCTCTTGTGGCAGTGAGCTCCCATCCTAATTTAGGGAACAACAACCTGAACTCTTTCCTTGTATAGCTTTCCTGTCCCCTTTCCACCTTCTCTCTGTCATTCCTCAAATTACTTCCCTTTGACCTGTCCCCACCTGTTTCTGCCCAAGCTAACCTTCCCCACTCATCACATGTGAATGCTCACCATCACTCTGAACCCCTTCTGCATGATTTAGGTGATCATGAGGGTGCACGATGCCCCAGGGGCAGTGACACAGGAGTTATGCAGCAGTGCTATGAAAAAGAGCACTGCTGCTTCTCCATTGTGACATCTTGCTAAGCTGCTGACTATAGGCGGGCTCTCACTGGAGATGTCAAATTGTACTTGCTGATGAAAGCCATCAGCCATGCTATCTGATCCCTGAGTACCCTGGGATGGGCACCTTTATCCCCGAGCCCATGCTACTCTGACACCACCATCACCTTTAGCTTCAGAACAAAGCAAAAATTGTAGTCGTGAAAAAATAAGGGAACTTCTGTAACTTGTCCTGCATTACACAAAACCTTGGTCCTGAAAAGTACTCCCAGCCCAATCCTCACAAGAACTGCAGCACTATAGAAGCCTTGTAATATTTCTGAAACAACTTTTTGTGTTTCTTGACAGGAAATTACAGTTTTCACATGCTTTGAAAGCTCATTCTTGGAAGAAAAAAAAAAGAAACCAAACCAAAACAACAACATTATTTCCTAAAGTAGTAATGTACAGAACATCACCAAATCTTTGCCTCAGACATTCTATAAAAGATCTCTTCATCCTGATTTTTTAGGGGTGGAGAATATGAGGCAAAGGATGATGAAGTAGTTTGACAAAAGTCATTCAAAGTCTGCTACGACAAATGAGGTTTGAACTGAGAACTGTGCTATACTTCTACTTTTCTGATATGCTGTTCACTAAGCTACTCAGTATCTATGCTATAGTTGTGCTTGTTTATTTTAAATCCAGTGTTTAGAAAGCAGAAATCAGTTCTTCTAGTGACGCATGCATGTGTGTACAAGTAGATAGGACATGTAGCTCCTTACCCTTTACTTCATGCTAATACACATAGAAAACTGCCATCTGCCACTGGCCAGGTATGGAACCGTGAGTTTTGCTATGACAGGGGGTGGGGTTCTCTTTGCAGCCAGGGTACAGTGAGATGTGCTCTTGCTTTAGCATCCTTCATCTTAGACCTTTAAAATGGAGGATGAAGACTTCCACTCCAATATGGCAAGGCTTTTTCCACTCTTTTAAATAATGCAAACACAAGTATCATTAAAGATGACAGTCTTATCAAATGGATATAAGCCATCCTTTTTTTTGTTTGTTTTCAGCCCTCATTGTCAAAAAGGGATTGAGGATCTGCTTGTGATGTAACTACCAACAAATCAATACAGTTAAATATCAATTTTCAAATTCAATATATCGTGTCGGTTGTTATAATAATTCAGGGTTTTAGAAGCATATGAAAGAGAGAACCTGAAGAGAGGCCTCACATAGGACAACTGAACTAATTTATCTGAGTTTTCTGGAGCCACCTCAACACATTTATTAATTTAATAAACACTCTTTGCTCCTGCTGGCTGGATATAGCGCTCACCACAGGTGCTATTTACCTCTGAAATGCACGATGACTACCAGTCAGACTCAGGGAAAGGCACATTTTTCAATAATAGATCAGTGTCTGAATGTGTCAGCAACTCCTTTTACCTCATCGCATACTTAAGTCTTGTAATAGTAACATTGAAAACAAAGGTTCAGTTAATAGATTTAGAGGATTTAGCTAAGACAAGAGTATATCAACTACAGTTTTATTACCTCAGGTTTTTTTCCTGTAATACGTTTACCCATCTTGTTATCAAAGGCATTCTCTTATATCGTTGCCAATATCTGGGCATCCCTGTGAGTGTACACTTGTTACAGATCTCTCTCTGGACATATGTCCCAAGGTCACATGTGGAACCAGGAGCATCAGCTGTGAGAAAGAGTCCTTATTCCCATTCTCAGCAACTTTCATCCTGGCCAGAGGATAAATAGAGAGCAGTACATGAAACTGCTGTGAATAATGAGAGGCAACAAAAAATAAAATAAGTGTGAAAAGGTAGAAATCCCACTTCAAGTACATTTGAAGATAGTAGGTCCAGCCTTGTGCAGGGATATACCAACAGAATGTGGTATTCCTGTGGTTTTAGCAATTTACATAGCTCTAACTTGGCTCAGGCCGGAAAACTGAGCTTTGTTTTGTTTAAAAATACAGGAGTTTGAAACTTTCTATTCTGAACAGAGTGAAAAGAAAACTGTCTGGCTTGGAAAAAAGAGCATAGATAGGATAGTATGAGCATGTCCACTTGAATATAAACAATAACCTGGAAATTACTCCGTGGACAGAAATTATCTGAATGTGATGGTAGAAGACCTAAGTCTACCTATGCTTACCATGACTCAAACAGCTTCTTAGATGAACAGATTTATGAGGAAAAATCTTTCCCTCCTTATAGGAACTATTCTAGTTTATATATTTAGCCAAATACTTGCCACTCTCAAAAGAGCGGTCAGAATTCAGTTTCACTCTTCTGTATCTCAGGAGAATTCTATAATCATTGTGTACTTGTTGATATGAATCTCAGTCTTTTTCACCTCCTGGAATCAATTTAGCGCTTCATAAGCCTTCTGGATCAATACAGTGAGTTAATTGAACCTTCCCGTAGAAAATTTCTGTTTCACCTAACTGAAGTCTTTTTCTTGGAAAAGACTCAGAAAATAACTCCATACCATTACTGCTTTGTATGTGCTGCATGAGAATGCTATCTATTTTGGCGACCTATTTTAGTAAATATATTTGAGTAAACCACAGTATTTTTTCCAATTGCTTTTTCTGATTCTGCTTAGACACTACACACAAGGGGTGGCTGAGAAATTCCTTTTGCTATATTTCCTCTCTGGATAGATTTTTTTTTACAGCTCTGCTGAAAGGAGATGAGCATCAAAACCTAGAAAATACTGAAACTGTCTCCCTAAAAAAGAAAAATCTACTAAAATAAAACAGCTCTAAATATCAGAATATCTCTCAAAAAAGTACGTAGTGTTCTGATGAGTCCACCTGATGTAGCATGGAATTGGAAAATGACAACCAGAAACACAGTCCCATCACTCTGTCATGACTGGCCCTACTGTGTTATGTGCTCTGACTTAGAGTGGGTTTGTAGTGTCATCCACATATCACAGGGTGCTTTCTAACACACAATCAAAAGTGAGACTTACACAAATGTGATGGTGATCTTGAGGGGTGGCATTCATCAATAAGAGGTAGGATTCACAAAAATTATAACTTCCAGATACCATCATGAATACATAGTTTTTCCTTCTGTTCATATTACTAATTGTTGCGCCCAAAAGAAGGCTCCAAGATCAATCAGAAGAGATTAATGAGGTAATAGCTGGTGGGTACAGATTATAAGACATGGGAGAAAGAAGGGAGGAAAATAACTATGAAAAATAGTAGCATTGTTTGAGAAATCAAAGCTCAAGTAGCCTATGAAGTGTAGTAAAAGTAATAAAGAACTGCAGAAATACGGAGATGTAGGCTTTGGAGTAAGCTTTAAAATCCTCTTTGCCTAAAGCAGATGAAGTGCCTGAAGAGAGTATTTCACAATATCTCTGCAAGTTCTTGGTCTCAAATCTCAGGAGTGAAGGAAGGCATCTTACTCACGTATAAAATGGATGTAGCTGAAGTGAATGAAGTGAATAATGAACAGCCACGTGGAGGGACTGCCGGTTAGGCACCAAAATAAATGAAAATAGACTGCTCAGCACCTATGCAGGGATAGAAGGTTGGATTGCTTCTCATATAGAAGTCAGAGGTCAGATGTTACAACTCTGCAGCTGCGGCAAATGATGCAGAATTAGAATGTGCTTGTAGAAAATCTATTAACAATTACCAACTGTTTCAATGCCTTCCTTCTCCCTTTCCTTTTCATGAGTGTTTCTTAATTAGACTATTTTTCAAATGTGGCTACTAGCTAATGAGAACCTTCAAAACACAACAGGGCTAAATTGACAATGATTGTGAAAATATGCCTGAGTCTTTTTGGCTTTAATCCTCCATGCCAAACAAACTGATGTTTTCCCCACTTTCATAACTTATGTCAGAAAATTTGGTTGCCTCACAATGAGCATCTGCAGACAAACAAGAAGACAGAGTTTGCTATAAATGCACCTGCACCCAGTTTTTGTTCTCAGCTGCTCAGCATGGGTATATTAGTGCAGGAAAATAAGCAAATCCTACTGTAGCTAGAGTTCCTTACAGAGCTGTAAGCATTTACCACTCACCTTTTTAAGCACACTTTCCCAATAAGGCAAATGCAGAGCTATCTGCCAACCTTGTATTCCCTGGTGCACATTTGTATGAAAAACGATGTTTACAGTGCTCTTGCTGCCCATACATGAATTTCTTAAGCTTCTGTGGATTGGAGCTCTCCTGGCTGAAGTACACACAGCAGTGAAGCTTTTTCCCTGGAGACATTTTGATCAAAGGAAGCCCAGGAGGTATAACGCTGAGGGGCGCAGAAAAGGCAGTTTCTGTCATGGGAACACATCCTAAAGCAAGTGAATTCACAAGAACTGGAGGGGGAGGAGAGAGCAAAAAAGGTAGGGTACATGGCAGGAGTTAATTTCAAGGGAGGGCACAGTCAATGTAAGGAGCCTCAGGGAAAAGCAGGGCATTAGTAAGAAGTCAGAAAAGCCTCAAAAAAACATGGTGAGCTGGCAAGGTAGGGGAGAAGATAAGGACAGAAGCAAAACTGAATGCTTTGGAGCTACATCGAACGTTAGATAGAAAAAGGCAAACTAGTCTGTGTGCCTAGCATGACCTACAAAGTGAAATAAAAAAGTCAGTGATGGAAACAGAAAGAAATGCTTGATGCTGCTCAAATGTATGAGGGATAAAGGAGAGAAGCCAGGAGAAAGAAACTGCAGGTTACAAAACTACAGGTTCTCCCATGTTTCTCTGGGTATATCCTTTTCTTTTTTCTTCCTAAAAAATCTAGATGTGGAGGGCTGTTACAGCTTAATGGTTCAACATTCCTGGACTTAGCTTGGCTTTAGCCAGAGGCACTATGATCTCCAAAATTCCTGACCCTGTGGAGAGTTCAGGTCAGTGGGACGACATGGGAAGTTGTTGCTGGCCCTCCCACTGCCAAAACCTTGCCACATAAACCCATCAATGACTTGCATAGCTAGATAGGTCCTAAGGATACTCAAGACAGAAACTGGGACTGCTTTGATTACAAGTTAAACCGAAGAAAAGGAGAAGGCAGGTATTACCTCATCCATATTTCATAGAATCACAGAATAGTTAGGGTTGGAAAGGACCTTAAGATCATCTAGTTCCAACCCCCCTGCCATGGGCAGGGACACCCTACACTAAACCATGCCACCCAAAGCCTCATCCAACCTGGCCTTGGACACCGCCAAGGATGGAGCATTCACAACCTCCCTGGGCAACCCATTCCAGTGCCTCACCACCCTAACAGTAAAGAATTTCTTCCTTAGATCCACTCTAAACTTCCCCTGTTTCAGTTTGAACCCGTTACCCCTTGTCCTGTCACTACAGTCCCTGATGAAGAGTCCATCCCCAGCATCCTTGTAGGCCCCCTTCAGATACTGGAAGGCTGCTATGAGGTCTCCACGCAGCCTTCTCTTCTCCAGGCTGAACAGCCCCAACTTTCTCAGCCTGTCTTCATACAGGAGGTGCTCCACTCCCCTGATCATCCTCGTGGCCCTCCTCTGGACTTGTTCCAACAGCTCCATGTCCTTTTTATGTTGAGGACACCAGAACCGCACACAATACTCCAAGTGAGGTCCCACGAGAGCAGAGTAGAGGGGCAGGATCACCTCCTTTGACCTGCTGGTCACGCTCCTTTTGATGCAGCCCAGGATACTGTTGGCTTTCTGGGCTGCGAGCGCACACTGCAGCCGGCTCATGTTCATTTTCTCATCGACCAACACCCCCAAGTCCTTCTCTGCAGGGCTGCTCTGAATCTCTTCTCTGCCCAACCTGTAGCTGTGCCTGGGATTGCTCCGACCCAGGTGTAGGACCTTGCACTTGGCACGGTTAAACTTCATCAGGTTGGCATCTGACACTACCACCATTAAAATAACTGGGATAAAACCTAAAGAGCATCACAGAACGCAAGTGTCTCACTGTCTGCCTTGAGTGGTGGGGCACAATGATGAGGATTCTATGGGGGTTTCCAGGTTTTGGCTCCTAAGTTGGGCTTGCAGGAGCAGGCAGTTGAGGGTAAGAGAAATCATGATGGCAAGTACAGGAAGGGAAAAAGACACAGCATATTACTTTTCAGGGGATTGTTAGTTACACAGTAAGACAAATATCATCTGACAACTTGACACTTTTCTATGCTTTCCTACATATACATATATGTATACATAGATATATAGGTAGTCTTTCTTTCGCATGCATAGTTATATCTCAACAATTCCTTAGAAAGTTTCTTCTCTGGTACTTTGCATGTTTTATTCCCAAGACAAGAGAAAAGAGGTGGAAACAAAACTGTTCTCAATACAAATCAGATCAGCCCCTTCAGATTCTTTGTTATGGTAATTGGTAATTACAGGAAAAAAAAATATCTTAATTTAAGATGAAGATTGCTCCAAGTACCTTCCCTACACATGATCTGTCAGCAGCCCACCTATGGATGACACCTACACTGGAGGTTAGAACAGGTCATACGAGCTCTCTGAGCAGCCACCAGCCATGGGTCTCTGCTCTGCTTTCCCCAGCATGTGGGGAACAGCTACAGCAGTGCTGAGACTTTGAGAGTCGAAATGGGATCCAAGGGGAAGCAGCTCTGGTACACATTATGTTTTCCTCTTTGTTTAGATCAGTGGATTGAAAATTGCATGGTGCTGGTGAAGTTTTCGAGCAAAACTCAGAAGCTTAAAGAGGGTTAATCCCTCTAAGGGAAGTCACTGCCTCATCATCCTCCTCTGGTGGAGACAGACAGATCCTTGTTCCTGGGAGGATGACTGTGGCTACAGGGTCTCTGCACACCTGCCTCTATGAACAGGACCTTCAGAGTAAAAACCTGCCCAGCTTCATGCCTACCTGTTGTACTTCAGCGAGGTGCTTAAGTGACTTCTCCAGAGTCAGCTTCTGCACATCCTGAGGAGCCACTTAATTTCTAGGGGGAGACTGACACATTTCTGACCAGCATTAAGCTATGGCACTTGCACTAACTTCCAAATTCAGGGTTGGATTTGTACCCAGTTCCTGTTTTCATCCTGGCTTGAACCCTTGGTCAGAGTTACAAGGCTCACTGCAGATTTCCCATCACGGGGTTTGACACTCCCCCAGCCTGCAGGTGAGCTTTCTTGGCAGTCTTTGGTAAGCTTTGCTCCCAGCAATGTGGGGGAACTGCTCTGACAAGTACCTGGGGACTTCCATAGGGAGAGCAACGGGAAATGGCTAAGGTCTGACAGAGGGCTGTTAGACCTATTTCCCCAGCTGCTTAATTATCTGGTTGCCTTCCTGACTGTGTTTCCTTGCTCACACACATACACATGTGTGTGTCTATGCACAAACACACACATTGATCACGCACTTCCAGGTTCAGATGAAAGGACTGCTATTCAAAACTTGGATTTTATTCTTTTTTTCCTGAAGCAAATAGGTGTCATCCATGCTGCAGAGATTAGATATGGGTAAATTCAACGTATGGTTAGCATCAGGCAATTTTCAGAGCGGAACCAACGTGGATGCCCCATCCCTGGAAGTGTTTAAGGCTGGGCTGGAGAGGGCTTAGAACAACCTGGTCTAATGGAAGGTGTCCCTGGCCATGGCACTGGGGTTGGAACTGGATGAGCTTTAAGGCACTTTCCAACACAAACCATTCTGTGATTCTGTGATTTTTAAAGTGGTCTTGGGAAAGGGGGAAATATTCATACTTCAGAAAAGTATTTGTTAACACCACTGAAAGGAGTCATAATTTGATTCAAGGATAGCCTTGTCTTTTGTTTCCTGCTAAATGCTTTCAAGAGCTTGCTTTTTAATCTTGACAAGATACATGTGCTTATGTATGCCCATTTTATACTGCTGTGCTCCTGCTTTTTATTTCTGAACTATTATATAAAGAAGGAAGCAAAGGAAAAAACACTGATGTGAAAGAAGTTTCCAGCTGAATTTGGGTGCTTGACAGTGTTTATAGATGTCCTGAAATAAAAACGCAGCCTCTCAGAAAATTTAAAGCAGGCATTCATGCACACTGTATGCACTGTGTGATACAGCACAAACAAATCTGCCAACAGGTAATAAATGACTAATGTCAGTGACTATCAACCTCAAACAAACATATTTCACTGTTAACCAGCGGATGTGTGCACTCAAATGCAGTCACAGATTATACAGTACCATTTTATAAGACATTGTATTTCTCCATAAAACCTTTAAACATAAAGGTAGAAGGAACTGACTTGGTATATTCAGTGAAAAATACCAGCAATCATGCCACACCAATTGGAGATACTATTGTCTGGAATGGAGCAAACTCAGTGTTGAGCCTTACTTTCATTAAGAGGCTGAGCAGTGTTGTATATAGATAGTGTGAGAAAAGCTAACAGAATCTGACATTATCTGGACTTTCTGGTGTGCAGCAAACACTTCTTTGTCTTTTACTGGTAATTTCTCAGTTCTAACTGACTTAAACTGTAATTGCATTGGTATTATCACTAGCGCTTTTCAATCTGGTTTTGCTTTATGAGATCTTTAAAGAGTTGTTTTGGTGTTCCCACTAATTCTTTCCTTTATCGTAAAACCAGTTACAGGATTGCAATCTCTCACTATCGATTTGGTATGTGCTGTGTTTGTATAAGATGCTGCATCAGAACTAAAGTAACGATTTGTGGTAATTGAGCTCATGTGGGAGCTTCTCATGGTGTGCACTGCCCATGAAAACATAGCCACTACATTAAAAATAACGCTTACCCCAGAGAACCGCAGCAGTTTCACACTGTGAGTCACACGTTCCCTACTTTTTACGCTTTTGGCCATTTGACACCAGAGGAGAGCAGCCACCACCAGCAACCTGTATCCGTGACAGCTGATTCCCTTGGCACTAAACCGCAAGGACTTTTGCTGGACCTGAGGCAGCCACTGTGGATGGGGAACTGCTGACAAGGACACCGCTGCCTTCCACAGAGATAAACCTTAGGTCTTTCAGCTACAGGTAGGTGACAAGGAGGGGCCGGCAACAAAACTTCAAACCAAAAGCTTTCTTTGAAAGCCTGTTTTTAATGTCCACTAACCCTTCCTCCATCAGAGGTCACACCTGATGCCACATCATTTCTGCACTGGTTCAAAACACCAGGAGGTCAGCCTGCCTTGGAAGGGCAAGTACCAGCTCATCTCCTAGAGGAGATGCCAGTTGGGAAATGCCAGTGCTTTCTAATAGCCACAGGCCAGCACCTTCACCCTGTCTCAGTAATGCATAAGTGCAAGTGCTGCTGCTTCCTCCACCACCATCTGCCAGCATTTTATGGGTTCTTCTCCAGGTCCCCTGTTCATTTACTGGTCAGGCCAAAACTTTACTGACCCTGTTAGTTCCATGAGTCTATAAAGGCTCTGACTCCCACACAGCAGCACATTAAAACTGAAGCTGTTATTACCTCCCAGCCACCCGTCACATCCTGCTTTAGCAGGCCAGGCTGAAAACTCACAACCACTCATACTTCTCTGCCTGGGTTACTTAAAAACTCACTGGTGCAGGGTGGCAGAGCATGGCACTGACTCCTCACACATATGGAAAGTGTCTGGTGGGTTCACACTGTAGTTTATGACCTTTTCCTTGGTGGGTTTATGCTCCTCCTTAGCATTTCCTGATTCACAGTTGTGTCCCTGACCCATATGAAGCCCAGCATAACCTATTCCAGTCAGATGACTCTCTGACACCATTAGTGAACAGAGTGGGACCATCCATACAGGAACCAGGACTGCAGCCACAGGTGTCCCTATGTCAAGCATGATGGCATCTAGCATGAGATTTCATAGGTCACAACTTACCTTCCGTTTTGTTTGCAGCTCTACGGTGCTACCACTTGCCCAAGCTGTCCCACACATGTCCAGTCACAGGCTCTGAGCAGCATTTGGAGAATCTGCTCACATTGTCCAGAGTTAGCTGGCAAACTGATTGGAGTGGCAGCAGTTGCGCTGACCTGCCTGCAGAGGTCCAGAAACGTCAGGCAGGCCAGCTCTGCCCGCTCCTATCACCTTACAGAGATGCTCACAGCATATCTGATATTGGCAGGCAGATAAGATGTACAGCATGTGACCCGTGCTGCATGCATCTACAACTGAGCAACTGCACTTGAAATGCATTTAGGCCACAGCTCATGTGGCACATCACACTCATGCTTCTCCCCAGAACTTCCCGGCTGGTCTCATGGCAACCCCATTTCTATGCCCTTGCTCTCTAGAGCTGCTTGTTGCAACATACTGGCCTCAGTCCTTGTGGGCTTTGGCCTTGTTATTCGTGCAAAAGTTTGTGATATTTTTAAGGTATAAACAAATGCTGTGCATTAGGTCACTATAGAGTCAAATATTTGGTGCAAAATCACATTCACACTTCATTTACCAGATCCCATAGCTCCAGAGGAATCAGGACCATTTGTTCCTAACCACGCTAATATAACTGAGAACAGCAAGCGAGATCAGCGGGGAGGGGTTATCTACGTTCATTTTAAAGCCAGTTTACAGGTCAATAAATACAGGTATATTCACTATAGCTGTATCCGGAAGCTGCATAGATAGAGTTGTACATTTGCAGACCATAAGGCTTTCTAATATTCAAGAAGGGTAACACTGAAATTGCTTCTTCTGCCCTTCGTGAAGGTGTGATGTAATGAATGACAGAGGAAAGCTACAGCCTTTGCTCAGAGACAACTTACACTTTCTAAGTGGCTCCTGAACAGATGAAGTCAACCAACTCATGTCAATGAGAGTGGAGTCAATAAAGATAATTGTATTTGCTTAGCTCAGGGGACTGGAAGTATAGGTGAACTGTGCAGAAGCAGAGCTTGCTGGGAACCTAAATGTCTTTTCCAAGGACAGTTCTGGCATTTTAGGCAGGAAAGAAATCCTTCTAAATTGGAACCAGGAGACAAAACCTTCAAATTTTACACTACATAAAATTTCTGGCAAATGTTGACTTGGTACTTAGTAATTTTCTCATGTCTGAGCATTTCAACAAGATAAAGACCTTTGTTTTTTCTTTACCTTTGTAATTAGTTTCATTTACAGATATGCCATACAAAATGTAATGTAAATTCCCCTAACTATTCAATAAGAATCTCTTCTGCCTCAACTTTT
This sequence comes from Psittacula echo, assembly GCF_963264785.1. Lineage (NCBI taxonomy): Eukaryota > Metazoa > Chordata > Aves > Psittaciformes > Psittacidae > Psittacula > Psittacula echo. The sequence goes on along the minus strand of NC_137737.1, from coordinate 92,053,186 downwards.
TGACCTGTTACCTATGGTATCTACTTCAGAAATCATCACATTCCTGAAGTCTGATCCCTTTTATATGTATAACAGAGTTGCAGTTATGGCTCTCTAGGTATTTTATAGTCAGATATTAACCCCACACTTATTACATTGCAGTTTGGAGGGTCAGATTATTTCTCTGTTGGAGCACATTCTGGGAGGGATAGGAAAGACTTATTGGAATATCCTCTGTCCTCTTAAGTTTTCATCAGTATTAACCTACAGCTTTCTCAGTCACTCTTGCTTCCATTTTTAATCTTTAATGAGCACAGGGAGAACTGGTCTGTTACGAAATACCAGCAAGATACCAACAGGCAATATCAACTGAAAGCACAGCAGTATGAATAGGTTTTAGCAAGATAGCAAGAAAAGCTCAAGTTCTACTCCCACTCTCCCCATACCTTAAAATCCTAAGGAACTTGACAGTGCTGTTGCTGGGACTAAAAAGTAACTTTGTTCTTGTGAGATGAATGAGGCCAGGCTGTACTTGGGGCTGTCATGCTGCAGCACATTAAAAATGGTCAAAAAGACCAACAAAAGCATCCCTGTCACACAGCTTGTCAAATCTGTGTGCCTCCTGGAAGGCCAGCACTCATTAGGTGCATCAGAAAGCATCTCAGCAAAGGTGTTTGTTATGCAGAATTTGCTGTATTTCACATTCAATTGATTTAAAGTGTTATTTCTCAGAAGATGTCATAATATGCTACTTTATAAAGTACATTGTATTTTAATTTTTCTTTATAAAAATACATACAAATACATTTCTATGTGTGTGCTCATACAAACTAAATTTAGAGCTGTGTTGACAATAATTTTTTGGGGTTTGCCTTTCATCCTTTTAATTATCAGTTTGTGCATCTGTTGTGTTTTCTCTGAGTTTACCTTGAATCAGTTGCCTAATGTGGGGATGCAATGGCTTTTGAGATGTTCTCTGCTCTCCCACCAGGCCTCCAGCAGCTGCTCCAGGGACCTGCCAATGCTGTGCAGACCTCTCTGCAGCCTGAGGGTGCCCAAAATGACCCTAGAGACCTGAACAACCGAATCCCAACTGACAACCTCTTCATTGAGGAAAATGATGGAGGGAGAGAAGCATGAGACACTGACATGGAGATTCAGGTTTCTAGCTGCTGCTGCCCATATTGCTGCTTTTTCAGCCTGGTGGTTGCTTCCTAAGTGCTGCTGCAGGGTGGCTTTGCTTTTTTAGTCTGCTTACGCTGCTGTTAGAGCTGCCTGTCAGGAGACGCAGCCCTTCTGTTTCCTGACTGAGTATGCTTATGTGGGGTTGGATTTAGTGAGGATCCCCATGGGAATGGCTTATAGGTGTTCTTGGTTCCCTTCCCAGCCTGATTTCTCCCCATGACAGACACCAATCCAGGTGCTGGCTGAGGGGAGGAGTGTGGAATTACCTGCATTCCACACGGAGCAGGATTTAGGATGCTTAACAGAAGAAAGGGCCTCATCTCTCCAGCTCTCTCATGGCTGCAGCATGTTGCCTGGACCAGAAATGGTGCTCTAGTTGCCCAGGTCCCACTACTCAGTGTGACTCCTCAATTCTAACCTATCTCCTGCACTTTGGTTTTTTACTTCTCTCTCTTCGCAGTTGCCTCTCAGGATGAAATTGTATTGTATTCACTTCATTTGAGAAAGCCTAGTGCTTTGAAAATACTTGTGTGCCAGAACTCCATGCCCATTTCAGTTTGCTTACAGGAGGTAGTTAGCACTGGCTTATGCAGAACAGACCTCCCACGTATCTGAGGGACAGAAATGGCAATGCATGAATCACAGGTCTTGTCAGGCTGGTTTTAACCAATGGTCCCTCTTGTTCCACCTTCTGTGTCCAGTGATGAGGCATCCCAGTGATGCTGGTGCTCCTTTCCAAACAGGAAAATGCATCTTAACCTCCTCAGATGAGGATTGTTCCATGCCCTGAAACATGAAACCATAAATTCCTCCTACAACCACATTTTCACTTCTGCAAACAGTTGAGCCATCTTCCACCTTTTTTGAAGCAGGGAAAAAAAAAAAAAAAAAAAAGAGAGAATTATTAGAAGTAAAATATGTTATTAAATGGGAGCTGGCATGTGTCAGGCTTATTGATGGGAACTTGTATAAAATGTAATATTACTTCATTCCTACCTTAATTGAAGATATTTTCAGCCTAAGTGATGTGTAACTGCTCAGTGATTTAGCTCTCTTTTATGAATAATTACATTACATGTATTCTCTCTGGATATTTCCATTGATACATAGGATGTGTTTCTCAGAATAGCCTGTAAAGGGGTCAGGCAGATCTTGCTTTATTGAATCCCTTTGAAAACAGCATATATTGCATTCTTAAAGTCAATGGTTAAATTAATAAACACAATGAGAAACCTTTCAAATGAGATGAACATTCCCTCTGCTTATGATCTAATTCCCTGGACACCCACTTACTAAAGACTTGACAGGAGTAACATGAAGATACAGCATTCACTATGTGGTTCATTTTTTATGAAACAAGACAGAAAGAATGAAGCCTTGTCTGTGTTTGAAAGCTGTATCGTGTTTCTGCCATTTCTTTAGGCATTCTTACAGAAACCTTTCAGTTCTCCCTTTCTCATCTTCTGCAGGCTAATGTATTAGCAATAGCTTCTCAGCGATTAACAAAATGATGGTGACTCCTGCATGAAGCATAGGAAGAGCCTCATTCTTACCTGTGTACTCATGAAATAACCAATTTCAAACTGTGATGAAAACAGAAATAATTATAAATACTTCAGCAAATAAAGAAATCTTCAAGAGCTATATTTAATATTAAACACTGCACAGAAAATTTCCCAGGCAACAGGCCAAGATGAGATTAACTGGATATTTTTTTAAGAGGCATTTGTAATATAAATTCAAAACCAAACAGTAAAACACACACTGACAAACCTTTACATTATTGCCAAAATCTCCATCTAGACCCAATAAAATAATAGACCGGAAAGCTGCCAGCATGCAAGCCAGGAGTATGCAAATGCCTTATTCTGCAGCTCACTGATAGCAGCTGGAGAGCTGAATTTGAAAAGCACCACTTCAAAGCTTTTCTAGGAAATAATTAAACACTTAATGATTTTAAAGTTCCATGATAGCTCTAATGCCAAATTGTTGTTTAAATTAATTTATGTAACTAATGATCAACACATGTGTCTGGAGGATGCTTCTCTGTGCATGTTTGTGGCTTTGCTACGGTGATGATTTTAAACAAGAAATACAGTGGGTCATGGGGCTTGTCCCAGGGCACCAGGGCAAGCTGGGTAGGCAGTTGGTTCTGGATGAGGTGAAGTCTTTCTTTCAGACCACCAAGTTACTTAAAATAGTATATTTGGTGCGAACTGGGTCTGCTTCCAGAGTGAACTAGGAGGGCATCCTTCTTCGAAATGGAACAAAAGACCCATACTTGCCTACAGCGAGGAAGAAATAACTTTTGCTTAAGGCTTTGCTGGGTGGTTTTGGTGTTTCAGTGACAGCTAAGGTGGCTCCTGACAGTCTGAGGCAGAGAAGACAGGGAGGTCAACCAGCAATGCCAGGACTGGGCAAGTACAGGAACTTGCATCTCTGACCAAGGTGGGGCAGAAGGAGCTCCCTGCAGAGCTGGTGTTGGTGGCAATGGTCCTGGGGGGGCATCACAGCAGGGAACCCCACTTGGGCAAGGGGTATACGGTTATGTGAGAAGGGTAATACAGCAGATAAAGATCCACAGCAACTTCAACAGCTTGTTCTAGCAAAATGCTTCTTGCACAGTTTTGAGGTCATTTCCCCTCCCAGAGCAGTTATACTATCACTTCATTTTGCAGTGATGAAAAAGTCTGAAGCACATGGGCTGTGACTGTAAGGGAACCCAATGGGCTTAACAGAGCTTTGCTCTGAAGTCAGCTAGCTCCTGTTTGAAGTGAGAAATAGTAATCTGGGCAAGGAGATAAGCTGGGTGAGAAAAAGCAATCAGTCCCAAAATCTAGTCTCACAGTGCAGAATCCCCCCATTAAAACTGCAGTTGTGTTTTCTCAGTGTACTGATGCCATCAGTGAGGACATACAAAATTTATGAAGATTCTTGACAGAGAAGTGAGGGAAACATGACAAAAGCCTTCACGCTCAGAAAAGGTGGGAGAAAGATGCATGTGAAATGATAATTCACAGTTTCTCTGAGTGCTAAGGGTTGAAACGATGGGGCAGCCCATTTAAAATAAAAGGCAATGCTGTTCCACACCACCTGTAACTGAAATGTGGCCTTCATCACCATGGCACGTGTACCTCCATTATGTGAGGTGAAGGTCGTCATGTGCTCCCCTCATGTTCCTGCTCACTTCCCATGTCCTAAGGGAACTTCATTTGCACCACCTCTAGGTATTCGCACTATATATGTCATGCCTTGCCACTTTTGCACATTGTCTCTTCTGGTCCCGGTACTCACTGTAACTTTGCCTGCCTTTCTGCAGGTCAATCTTGAAGTATGCTGATGGGTTAGTGCAAAGATGTTCATAGTGCCAAGGGCAAAATAGTTCTTGCCTTGTGGATAAATAGGAATTTTCACCCGCTGGGTCTCTGAATTAAAACACATGGCCTCAAAAGGCCGTAAGTCATGTTGGTGAAAAAATTCTCCACAAAAGTGCTGTGCAGAAAAAAGATTGAGAGCCTTGTAGCATGAAAGGGGGAAAGAGAAATTCCAACCAGCCTCGTCTTGTAGAGGGATTAATCCTTCCTTATAAATTAGCTTCTTTGTACCTTTGAAACGTGTTTGATCAGATTCCAAATCATGGCAGTGATTTGTGCCAAGTGGGAAGCTGAGGAATAGAGGAATGTCTGATATTTAAATATTTTACTAGCTCTCCATCTGGGTTAATATTTTATTAGCAGCAAATATTCCTCTTTGCTAAGGAGTCTACAATTACTACTCACTGTGGTGAGATAATGGGTGGTCTTGCACAAAGGTAGTGTAAAAGACAATTGTTGATGCCACTCACATCTCTTTTCTTAAAGATGCACTGCATGCATCCATATTGATGGGCTTTTGCATTCTCTGTGCCTTGATTTGCAAGCCTGAGGCATGTATGGGGCTTTTTCCCCATTCACGTTTTTTTCTGCAGTACATACCACCCCCTGCGTAGCTGCATCATCCTAACCATACCAAACTGCTGGGGCTGTGCCTGATCAGGATGGTGCTATTGAGGCAGCTGGCAGGTCAGTAGGATGGGGAGGTTTGGAACACTACGTGCTGCAAAAAGTAGTTCAAGCCTATCTCTGAGAAAGTGTTTGCTGGTGGGACAGGCATGCCCATGATTTGTGTTCCTTCATTCACCAGCAAATGTTTCACTGCAAAGGTCTATCAGCCTCTCCTTTGTAGGGGACATACACGCAGTAAGCTCTGGCAAAAGTCCTATCACTAGGTCTCAACAAAGATCAGACATGGATATGGAAGGGCAACCAACAAGTCCCTTGACCACAGCAGGTATGGGTAAGCACCATTATTTGAGGAGATTCTGCTTTTTTTCTGTGGCTGTGAACTGGAGTCAAACTTTCAGTTTGTTTCTTGAATGGACTATGCAACCAGAGGAGTGAAACAGGGTTGTGGTGCTGCCTCCATAGTCACATATATACCAATAAAGCGGATGTAGTAAACATGACTGCAGGGCTCTGTGCCCTACATAGTCTGGGACACTTCTTTTCTGGAAAAGCAGGATTCTTGGCTCACCAGGCACTCTTAATATTATTTGATCCTCGGACATTTCTTCTTTTTGCACTCCTTTATTTCTTTTAAAGGAAAGCAATTCCTTGAGTGCAGAATAGGATCTTGCAAGACGGTTAGCTTAGGGCTCAGGGTTCAAGGGCCAGAACAGGATTCAGGAGTAGATTCTGTACTGTGCTGCAAGCTGATCCAGCCACAAGAAACCATCTTCAGTATAAAACCCCAAGACAGCCTTTGAGGAGCGTATGAGTCAAATGGCAGCATAGGGGTGAATCAGCAGGCTGGGAGTATGGGGGAATGCAATGATAATGTAAATCATCCACACGAGAAGCTGATACATTACGGTAAAACTGATGTATTAGAGTAAAACTGGTGGGGAATTTGCCTGATTGTGTGATACTACCAAGTCTTGAAACTTTCATTTTCTTGTATTTTTATGCATATCTAGCCAGTCAGTTACACCCAGGCTTGCTGGCTGGCCAGCTTATACAGGAATATTTATTCTATCAGAAATGCTAAATTTATTTTCTTCCAGTATTTCGGTTGAGGAATACACAGAAGAATACCTGGAATTTGCATGAAATTTAGGATTAGTAGAGATTGTGGTAGTGACTAGGACCACCCTGCTTTTGCTCCTTCCTCCATCCTTTCATACTGGATGTCTTACTAAATTAATTAAAAAATTGGGGAGCCCTCCAGTGGCTAAAATTATAGAGCCTAAATTGTGTGTATTACAGAGGTATCCAAACATCTGATGGTGTCTTCAGACTTCACAAAAATCCATACAATTTAAACACGAAACTTTACAAAATGTTACTTTTTTTATTGAAGAGAATTTTTTTTAAGGTAAATCCAGTGAAGTACATGTGGAGATACTTGTGGGAAAAAAATCCTAAAAGTTCTTTTTAGAAAACACCCCCAAATGCAACACATAAACTATCAGCCTTCAGGTGTTAGAACCCCCCTTTAAAATGTAAGCTCCAGGAATTTTAGCATGTTCTGCGTTTGGCAACAAAACTGTACTCCTGCTCCTCGGACTGGTACTTGGCATTCTGTTCCTTATTCCCCAGAAATGTCAACCTCGGGGTGGTGATGGGAATCATACTCTTGACTCTTGGACAGCTCTACACTGATTCTTTAAAACCCTACATATTGAAGATTTATCCAGAAGTGATAACAGCCAACAAAGGTTGCTGGTAAAAGAACAGAGAACAGTACGCAAGCCTAAACCCAGATTTGCAGCCCAGAGCAGCAGCTTTTTGAGGTAAACAAAAAGTGCTGAGGGACTGTGCTCTGGATCATCCTTGATCTCTCTTTTAAAATGCTTATTGATTTCCATGAAAGGGCATTTGAACTAGAAGTCTGTGGGGAGGTGTTGTGAAGGAATATACAATTTTTTTGTCCTTAAGATAGTGATTGTGTCCTACTGCATGCTTCGTATTTCTGTTGGATCATGGAATTAAGCAGAGGGAAAATAAGTAATATTTTTATAAATGAGGACATTTGGGACTATTTCATCTGCACCTCATTCCAACAAACTGGAAACCCAATGCAAAGCCTGTTTAAGTCGATAGCTTTTGGCTCAGGCTCTTGGAGAAGGATAAGTGGATCAAACTAAGAAAAATGCTAAATCTCCCTTTGAGCCAAGAGACAATCTTTGCACAGGAAGCAACTGCTGGGCTGCTGGCCGGCTTTGCTGTCAAGTGGGGTGGAGGTGCCCAGCCCAAAGCCTGAGTTCTCAGTCACCTATGGGTTGTTGTCGGTGAAGAGCAGCCATGAGGCAGAGCCAGTCCAGTCACTAGCCCGGAAGAGCCTCCTGCCCTCTAATTAGCTGGTACCTTCAAAGATCTCCTGGTATGTTTTCTTCCCCTCTTCTCAAACATTGCAACACGTTTCTGTTGCCTTGAGCACTGCTCCACAGCCTACAGGTGGTCACAGCTCTTTGTAGGCAGCCTGAGACAAGAAACCCTTCTCCCCGAATCCACACAGTGGGACCTGCATCATACTCCTAACCATACAACAGGAGGGCTGTGCCATCACAGAGGCTTGTCTCAGGGTACACATCACCTACCCTGGCAGAGCTAGACTGCGGGGAATGACAGCTACCATAAGAAAGATGGAGCATCAGCTTCAACCTGATGGAAACATCCTTCTTCACAAGTACGAGGAAGGCCAATTTCTACCCTGCACCATGGGCTGCTGCACTACCACCACCATCTGCTGCTGGTGCTGGTGCAGTCTGGAAGGCCCTCTCCTGACTGCCATCACTGCACAAGTCCAGCAGCTGTTCCCTGTAGAAAAGGAAGTGCACATAGCAGCCTTCGATCATCTGCAAAAGCACAAAAATAGCATGGGATGCCTACAAGTTGAAAGCGGTCTGTGTCAAGAGCTGTCAAAAGCTGTGGTTGCCACAGGGATAATTGGTTTGTGCCAGCTGTAGTTGATGGGTACCAAGCTGATGAAAGGAGACAGGATAATATGCCTTCTGTTGTTTAATTAAGGATTCTTCTAAATCTGCAAAACTGAAAGTTCTGGATGCTGAAAACTACTCGAATGTATCCCAATATTCATGGTAATGAGAGAATGCTAGGAAACAAGATTCCTCCCAAAATGTGCAGGCACCTGCATAAAGTACCCCCTGTGCAAAAAGAGGCCGTTTGGCGATGTTCTTGCCCTTTATTTCCCACTGAACTGCTCCCTGCAGATTAACGCTTGTCAGAATCTTCCCTTATCGCAGGAGATACAATCTTTACTTAATACCCTGAAGGAGGGACATTTTGGGTTATTTTGCACAGTGCAAGTGATTGAAATACAGCAGTAAACCGTTAATATGATCCCAAAAGTACTGGCTCACAGCCCGATCTCTTTTCTACAATCATTTCAAAGAAGGTGATTAGTAGCACGTCAGAGAGCTGCTCTGTATACTGAACACTACTCGAAGGACTGTAAATAGATAAACCTGAACGATCCACAAATATATGGTGATATAAGAACAGGTACCCAAAAGATGCTGGGAATCTCAGGTTTTGAATTTTCCTTTTAATGGTTAGCTAGCTATCAAGAGGGGATGTTAATGGTAGTTATATAGAGGAGATGAATAGCTCTCAAATTAAATTTGCAGCTAATCTCATAGTAGGAGGCAAAGACTATCGTGCAGGCAAGTAGCCTTATCTGGAGGGTATAGTAATAAAATCCAACCTGGACAACACAAGCTAATACACCCAGAAGAAATGAAGAAACGTGTGTAGCTGTTTTATTGTGCTGGAGGTACTTGGAAAGCAGCAATGTTCTAAAAATGATGTGGGGAAAAGCCAGAAAACCAGCTGTAAACTCTCAGTGTGGCAGGCAATAAGGCTGGACAGTTTGTAAGAGCCTTGGTTCATGGTTGCAAGTCTGGGCAACATGAGAAAGGTGACTTTCACCTCACAGGACTGACTTCAAGCTTAAACAGGGGAGATTTCAAGAGTAAACAGAGGAAGTTTAGGATAGATATAAGGAAGAAGTTCTTTACTGTGAGGGTGGTGAGGCACTGGAATGGGCTGCCCAAGGAAGTTGTGAATGCTCCATCCCTGGCGGTGTTCAAGGCAGGTCGGATAGTCTTTGGCAACATGGTCTATTATGAGGTGTCAGGGCCCGTGGCAAGGGGGTTGGAACTAGATGATCTTAAGGTCCTTTCCAACCCTAACTATTCTACGATTCTGTGATTCCATGACATGCTGGGGTGAAAAAAAAGAAGACCACTTGTATGCCATCAAGTATTAAACTTTTGAAGAAGGGGACAGTGTTTTTCAGGGTAAAGGATTTCTCTGCAACACACCTCCCCCTTTGAATTTTCCCATCTCTCCCAAGTTACCCAGTTTTGCAGGGAAGGGACCTGCTCCTGGTGCCAAATCCTTTGCAGGAGCAGCAGTGGTGGCGCAACCATCCATTCCAGCCAGGGTACCTAGGGCACCCACTTCTGCTGGGCCTGGTGGGTGCCACACAGCCCAGCTGCACTCTGGTTCTCAGCTGCACAGGTGATGGGCACCATCAGAAGAGGTGACAGGAGCAGGAATACAAGTGCAGCGTCCCCTGCCCATCCTCAGATAAAGCAGAGTGGCTGGGGGACAGAAGAAGGAGGAGGAGGAGTGGGGCAGAAGAAGCAGGTCAGGCCTGCGCTGACTAATGCTAGACGCAAGGTTGGTCTCACAGCTACAGAGATAGTGCTGGTACCACATAATTGAGGTATTGCTTAGCAGAGGGCACATTTGTCCTCATCACAAATATGACAGGATGGGAAAAAGTTCAGAGATGGGTAACCAGGATCCTCAGAGGTGTGGAATAGCTTTTACACCAGGAGCACCCTCCAGGACCATCCAGCTCAGGAAACTATGTATCAAGGATGGATGTGCTAGAGGTTCACCACGTGCTATGAGAAGGTGGGTAGGGAATGACTGTTGATTGTCCCATGTGGGCCTGGTGTCCCACCAGTGACACCAGGGGGTGGCCAGGGCAGAACCGGCAAAAGGAAACGGGTCTTCACAGAGATGGAGTGAAATATTCACATTGGAACAAAATCAACTGGGTGACCTCCAAACATCCAAGGCAAGCTTTTAAATACCAGAGTAACCCTTTGGACCAGGAGCTGAAAATTTTTGAAGGCTGGAGGAATATTCTGGGGAAACATGCCTAACCTGTTCTTGTACTCTTGCTTACATGTCCACTATGATCGTGGTCAGAGGCTCGATACTGGCTCATGTTGACAAATACTCTGACTCAGTATGGCCACTCTGAAGTCTCTGATGATATATATGTGCCACAGGTTTCCTTGTATATTTTCTCTTGCCACAGCTCCTCTTGCCGCAGTGCAAAAGCTGCACCAGGCCACTCCTGGCGCCTTCTTTCTCTCTGCTTTATCGAGAGAGATGGTCATGATGAAGCTACATGTTTCTATGCCTCCAGTGACTGTCTCTTCCAGAGGTTACTATCTTCTCCAAGGCAGGACAGGCAATAACAGCCTCCAGCCCCCAAAACATATGCTGTGTGACTGCATTTGACTGAGTTGGGGTCTCAGGTTATGACCGCTCTTCTCTCCCATGTGCATCGGGCTTCGATCAAAACCTTGTTACTTTGCAGGTGGAACTGGCATTGGCAACTCCTCAGAATATGCACTGCATGTTCAGCTTCTCCATTTCTGTCCTGAGGTACACTCTGGCTGCTTTTGAAGATTGTAAAAATAATCAATAATAGATTAAACTGCACGTTTTCTTCAGGCACTGGGTCTGCTTACACATAATGAGCATTTACAAACTGAAGAAGGCATCCCAAAATTACAGAAACACTTTGGTAAACCTGAACCTAGATTTTTTCTGTATCTGCAAGTTCTGTGATACCAATTTTACAGTGATTGGGGGCTAAATTTAAATCACTAGCACTGATTTGGATGGGTTTGCTTTTATCACATCCAGAAACAGACGGCTAGTCCCCCCTTACACTACTATTTCTTAATGATGTGCTTTTGTCAGTGAAGATGAGTTGGTAAAGATAGGAGGATTACATTTAAATTCAGCTGTATTTGTAGTTTAAACATGCGGGAAATGAGATGAGGGGAGGAAGAGCTTATGCTAATCCAAACAAAGGGGAGAGCTCATAACATTTTCACATGGTTTATTTGAAATCACATTAAATTCTGTTTGGAACCTGACGCATCTGTGAAACTGGGAGTGCCAAAATACACTCACCTGTTGTAATGCAGCCTCTTCTGGTCTTTTCGTGAACACTTGCAGCACCAGGGATGCTTAAGTCATGCGCAGCATATGCAAAGCACAATAGAATTTATTAAATAACTAATCCATAAAGTCCATCTTTTAACTCATTCAGGGGGCAAATAAAGGCAGAAAGATGGAAGTGACCAGCTTGTGGCCCCACAGCAAACCTGCCTGAGCTGGGATGGCAGTGCAGCAATATGGTATTGCCCTCCCAAGCCCTAACTGTCCTCCCAAGGCTGCAGTAAGCCTGTACCTTGGCGTCCCAGATGAGTGATTAAGCACAGTCAGCAGTGTGTCTCCCAGCTCCAAAGCAGAGATTACTTTGCAGAGGAAAACAGTGCTGCCTGGGAAACTAATTAATCACCTCTTTCCTCTTTGAAAGGCAGTACCAGTTCTGCTTCACACCACCTAGTGTATGCTCATGTGCCCCTTTGGCTTGGCTGTTTCTGGGAGGTGATGCTGGTTCCCTCTGCCAAGTGCTCCATCACCCCTAGTCATACCCATCCCAGCTGAGGGGGACAGTTGGTCTTGAAGCCATTGAGGTGATGAAAGACACACAGCCCTTCTGCCTTAAGCAAAAGATTTGCCTTTCTAGTTGCAGAGCTGGCTGCAGCAGTGCTTCTACAAGTGGAATTGTCTGGTCTATGCTAACTTCATCCTTCACAATGTAAAAGAAAACAGATAGAATAGGGGTACTAGAAGAAAACATCCTGCCAGGGATTGGTGGGTTGGCACTCTTTGATGGGGAGCTGCTCCCATTCTGACTCTGCAGATGCTGCCCAGATCTACAACAAGAGGACACTACCCTAGACGTATTAACTTTTTGTTGGCCTAATAAGCACTTCTATGAAGAATCAGAGAAGGCAGCTCACCAGGTAGTTTTTACTGTTCCTTCATAAGCTACCCCAGCACAAGACATCAAAATGACGCTATGCATATCCCTCATGAAGCCATCAAAACTGTGCATGCAAGCTCCTTTTTCTGAACAGAAAGTGTTGTAGTCTTTTTTTCTTAGGAAGTCATCCTTTACATCAACATATGTATCCAACTGATTGTTTCCCTAAGAAATAAATACACATTAGGGATTTCTGGAGGCTTTTTATCCACTTTTGTTTCTATTCCTCCCTCTTACTCCTTTAAAACAAGCCTGCTGGCCTATATTTGCAATGCTGATAAAAAGTGTAACAACATTTCCAATATTAAATATTTTTGTTGAAACCATCTTCAGAAAATAATTTTTAATGAAACACATTTACTACTTCTCATCTCTGTGCGATCTGATTTCCTGACTCCTCAAAATGACAAAAAACATTTGTCTGTTCAGAGATGCTGGCCTAAAGCCCATTACACCCGCAAGCTGTAGTTTTATCATATGAAATGTTTGCCTAATTCTCCATACCATGGAATTATAACCTTAGTTAAGGGAAGAAAAAAATGCTGTTACATAAGCAATCCCACCAGAACATGGAATTAAAGTACAAATCCAATCTAGGCAACTCAGAGGAGTGGGCACGTATTTACTCTCTGAGATTACCTCTCGGCAAGTGCTAAGATACCACAGGTAGAGGTGCTGCTATAAACAGAAAACTCAGAATGCTGGAGCTAGAGCTGAACTGCTCCACAGAATACCAGAAAATACTTCTGCCTCTACTTTCTAGCACTTGCTCTCATGCAAGTACCCATGTGCAGCATGGGATAAAAGAAAAAAGGATGATAGTGCCTCATCGCGCAAGATGCAAAACAGTTCAGGTAGATGTTAAATTACCTCAACTCTTGATTTCAGTGAAAGCTAAAAGTGCTTTGTTACGCCACTGGATGAGGCAGAAGAAGGAGGATGATGTGCTCAAGGCTTTCAAGAAGAAGCTTTGCACATATGACAGCTTTCTTTTGTTATGGATGGGATGTGACACAGGTGGAATTTCTTGGTGAATTGCGGGTACATCTGCAAATCGATTTCATGACATTGCAGCAATTCAAACAAATAACATTACATTTTTCTCCCCTTTCTTTTACAAATCACTCATTTGTGTCTTGTAGGCTTAGGAGTATAATCATCGCCCAGTCACGTTGTTCAGTACAACATTATGTTTCTTTCTGACTTTCTCTGGTTACCTAATCTAACAATGTGCAAATAGTTCTTGGTTTTAACTGTATCTACTCTGTACCTCCTGATACCACCAACTCTTCACAAACAATAGATGAACTCTTTCTGCAGCTTTCTTGTTCCCCAAAATTGATGTGGCAGCTTCATTTTGAATATGCCATTATTTCCCAAACCCACATTTTTCAGGGACATTACGTTCTGCTTCTCAGCACACCCTGACATGCTCCTGCCTTAATGATGCTGAGCAGCGTGGGGGCCCATCTCTTATCAAACATTTCCCTTGCTGGCTTCTCTCCCTGTCCCACCAGCAGAGCCCAGTTTGAGGGCAATGTCAAATTCCTGCCCAGGAATGCACCGTAACAGTAGGACATACGCAACTGTCTTTGTCCGGGAAGGCACAGTCCCCTGTTTATGCTGCTCCCTTTTGTATGAGATAAATGAATGTTCATTGAGGGTGAGAAAAAGTACAAGAATGAACTTGCCTCTGTGCAGCCACAGTTACAGCTGGTGAGTTTGTGCACAGGGAGGGAGGAGATGAGATTTGCTCCAAGGGAAGGGCTTGGAACACGGCCCGTGCCCTGTCCCCAGAGGAATGCTGTGACTACACTGTCCGTGGGTCACCCATGTTCTCTTTCTCTCTTCCACTTTCTTTCTTCCACTTGGTGTTCAGCAATGCCAAGTGAAGAGTGACATCTTCTCCAGAAGCATGAGTGCCCCAAGTCCTGTCTCTCCACGCGTTACAGCCTGGGGAGGTGAAAGACGCTGACCTAAGTTGTCCTGTGTAGGGAACAGTCTTTTGCCACCTGCCTGAAAATGTTTTCTTTGGGCTACTTTGGAGCCTTCCTGTCGGCACGCTAACTCTGCCAGCACCACCCCTGCAGCTCCAGCACAGGTCACCAAGTCAACCTGGGCACTGCCCTGCCTTGGGCTTGGGCCTTCTTAATGTGAGTGAACACAGCCACACTTCACAGAGGATCTCGAATATAGAAGAGCAGCCCCCGTGAAGGCAAGCACTGTTCATAGGGGCAGGCCTGCATCAATGGTGGTGGCAGCCACCACACTCACTGTTTTCCAGCCCATGAGCATGCGGCAATAGAATGGTGAGCATGGTTGTGAGTGGTTGGCCATGGCAGCAGCACCAGCATTAGACAGATAGAGCCCACGAGCTGTGCAATAGGATGCCCCTGCTCAAGAGGGAGGTATCACTGTCCAGGACTTTTCACCCCTGGACAGACTGGTGGCTGCTCGGCAAGCAAGATGCTGGTGAGATGCTGTTTGAAAGGAGAAAAGGAAGTCCATGCAGCACAGCCAGCCCAGGGTGAAGAGAGGTCCTCGGCAAGGGTGAGCAGGCTAATGAGAGAAGCAGGTTCAATTTAGCAGATCCCATGTGTGCCAGTGAGCATACAAGCACTGCAAGGGCATGCACCTGCATTCAACAAGAGCCTTATGCAGCAGCTAGGTCAAGGCCTCCTCTCTGCTGAGCTACTATGCTTCTCCTCTTTGCCTGTGAATGGCTTTCTTCATAAACATCTACCAAGAATATACACAGCATATGCACCAGGGAACTGGCTAACTCTTGAGGACACAGTGAATCAGCTTTTAGAAATGACAGCAACTTCTTTCAACTGTTTCTTTCATCTGTTAGAGTAGCTGAAACAAATTAGCTACTCTGCTGCCTTACATCACTGATGAACTTCAACAGAGACTGTGTTTTTGTCATGTGAGGTTTGCGGGCAAAAATATTATTGTTAGATCAACTAGTATAGTTTGAAAAGTAGCCAGGGTTTGGGTCATTGGTTTCTTTTTTCAATCTGGAGTAGAAGGAACGTAACTAATACATTTCTTTTGCAACATGTGAATCAAAGTGATTTCTTCTTCTGTTTTGACAAAAGTTCATATTTTTTGCACCTGATTTTCACATCAGGTAAGTATCAGAAAAAAAACCAAAATGTTTTGTTTTAATTAGTAATGTAATAAACTTAGTCAAAAAAAGTGTTCACAACCAAAAGTCATTTTGCCAGGAAGATTATGTATTTGTGACAAAAAATGCATGTTCCAGACTAGAAACAGTAAACTAAAACTCCTTGTTCAAAGAACATACACTCATAGCCATATTCAAAACATATTGAAACCAGCAGCTGTATCTCAATAAGATCCAAATGACCTTTGAACAAGTTCCTTTTAAAAAGGAAAGAAAACCAAAGGGCTGTTACAGTGAAGCTCCCCCTTCATTAGCTCAATTAACAATAATGATTGCAAGCACTTAACTCCTTTTCAGGCTCTTCTTCACTGGTTTTTGCAAGGAGCAAATTAAAAGTGACTGTATTAGTGTGTGTAGTTACTCTACACCCTAAATGCTCAAAAGAGACTTGTTACCAAACACTCCAGGTTGCACTGTAAGGCTTCCAGCAGCTCTGGAAGAGGGATCAGAAATGCAATTGATTTGCACCCACTGCTGTAAATTCATTGTTTCTCTCCTGTCAGTCACTGTCAGGGGTAGTGTAGGAGAATGGCTGAGAAGCAGATGGCTTCATCTAATAAATTTTGCAGGCTCATTTTTAACCCAGTGAAGCAGTCAGCACTGACGGTGCTACGTAAAAACCCTTCTGCGCATCCTAATCTCTGCAGCAGCACTGAAAATGCACGTGTGTCCCTGCTGGTTGGTGGGTCAGTCAGGTAGGCAATGCCAGCTCCTGCTGGGACTGGTGATAGTCCATTTCTCAATTCCCAAAACAGTGGCGCAAGTTTCTCCCTCTATAACAAATATCTCCTGGGGGAGCCAAGAAGAAACCTGGTGGATAGGAGGAAATAAGAATATATTGTTCTTCAAACCATCAGCTTGCACCTATTTTGACGTTCCTTAATACAGCAATGTGTAGAATTGTCAGGTTCTCTTCAGTATGCATAAAGCAACCGGGACTAATTGGTAGAAGGTGCTGCTGGTGGATTTGCTATTCTCAGTGGGATTCTCTTTTTCACTTCCTGATATCTCTGGCAGGTTTTTTCAGCACTAGGTCAGGAAAGCCCAAGCAAAATGCTGAATATGGCTCCAGTAGCTTTTCCAAGCAATGGTACTTTATTGTACTCATATATACACTATTCATATATATACTATAAATACATGCACTATTGTCCTGGGTTCAGCAGCAGCAGTCAGTTTTTCTCCTTCTTAGTAGCTGGTGCAGCGCTGTGGTTTTGACTTTCGGCCTGGTAATAATACTGATAAAGCCGATGTTTTCAGTTACTGGTCAGAATGTTTACTCTGACCAAGGACTTTGTGAGTCTCATGCTCTGCCAGGGAGGAGGAGAAGCCAGGAGGAAGCAGGGACAGGACACCTGACCCAAACTAGCCAAAGAGGTATTCCATACCACAGCACGTCATGCCTAGGTGGTAAGAGAGTTACCTGGAAGGGCTAGCACACTGCTGGGTGGGGGGTGAGGTATAGGCATCGGTCAGCGGGTGGTGAGGTGTTGTATTCTCTTCCCTTGATATTTCTTTATCATTATTATTATTGGTGGTAGTAGTAGTGATTTGTGTTATACCTTAGTTACTGGACTGTTCTTATCTCAACCCGTGGGAGTTACATTCTTTAGATTCTCCTCCCTGTGCCTCCAGGAGCGAGGAGAAGAAAGAGTGGCGGGGGGAAGTAGACTGTGTGGTTCTAATTTACGGCCTGGGCTTAAACCACAACAACTATGCATATAGAATCATAGAATCATAGAATCACAGAATAGTTAGGGTTGGAAAGGGCCTTAAGATCATCTAGTTCCAACCCCCCTGCCATGGGCAGGGACACCTCACACTAGAACAGGTTGCTCAAAGCCCCATCTAACCTGGCCTTGAACACTTCCAGGGATGGGGCATCTATAGCTTCTCTGTGCAACCCATTCCAGTGCCTCACCACCCTCACAGTGCAGAATTTCTTCCTTATATCTAACCTAAACTTCCCCTGTTTAAGTTTGAAACCGTTACCCCTTGTCCTATCACTACAGTCCTGGATGAAGAGCCGCTCTCCAGCACCCTTGTAGGCCCCCTTCAGAAACTGGAAGGCTGCTATGAGGTCTCCACACAGCCTTCTCTTCTCCAGGCTGAACAGCTCCAGTTTTCTCAGCCTGTCTTTGTATGGGAAATTAGGCAGACCTGCTTTGCAGCTATGGCAAGCACCTTTTCTCTAAGGAGAATTCAGTGAATCAATTCTTGTTGTCAGCAGAATCCAGGGGAAAAAAAATCTGTCTTCATGGGTTCATGTAAGTGAAATATTTAACATATTCTGGAGACAAAAGTTAGTTTCCTCACATTTCTCCCATTTTATGAAGAAAGTAGTAGTGCATGCATATTCATGAGTATATGAAATTGATGGGGAATAATTATGCTATTCTGGGTAGTAGCAAAAATTGTTCCATTTTAGTCACTTTTAGCCTGAGAACCACTGTGGAAATAGTCAGTCAAATGTTTAGAAAATAGATTATTGATGAACAAAGGGTTCCTGGAGTTTCTGTGTGTCAGAACAGTCTCCATTTTTAGAAGGTCTGCAGAAAGTTTAGTGTGAGGTGTCCGTGTCCATGGCAAGGGGGTTGGAACTAGATGATCTTAAGGTCCTTTCCAACCCTAACTATTCTATGACTCTATGATTCTATGTGGCATATACTCTATATATTATAGAAAACATATATAATGACATAATACATTTTAAACACATTATTTTTTATATATGTAAAACACGAAGTGAAACAGGTAAATTATTGTTACACTTGATTTGCCTCTGGACAGAAAGCATGTTGCAGGGTACTCACCGATATAACTAGGCAGCTGTCTTGCAGGACTTCACAATTATCCATGGGGAAAAGGAAAAATGTTAAAGAACTCCTAACACAGTTTCAGAGCAAAATCACATCAAGATTTATTCTTCAGCTCACATTGCAGTTATATGAAAATTTTGAATTATTTTTAAGCAATAAATTCCTGACTAAATATGAAATGTTATTGGCTTGCTTTCTGTCTGTATCCTTGTATAAAAGCAAACATTTGGTTGCATATTCTTGAAAAGCTATTTTTGGTATATATAACTATCTACAACTTGCAAATCTTACATATTAAAATGCAACTCAGCACTTCAAACATGGTTTAAATACCATCAAACATATAATCACTTCCAGGTTGCAGAATGCTCCCTGTGTAATGCTAAAGATTTTAAACAGAGAACCATTGGCATGAAATCGGCCTTGAAAAAATTAGTCATCAAACACCTGATAAAAGGGCACTCTGCTCAAAGACAGAATGCCCAATTCACTGACAGATAGAGCAAAATTCTTGGTACCACTATGGCATCTCCCACGTGCTTAGAGAAGCCCTGGTTAAACCAGTGTCAGATGCAATGGCTATAGACATAATTAATGCAAATTATGCAGTGCTGCAAGAAGATGGGGTTTCTAGAGCTCATGTCCATTGCTGGCCTCTGCAACTCCAGGCTGCACCTGTTTGTATTAAGTATCTATTAAACATGTCCTTTATACCTTGTCATATGCTTCTGAGTTTTCGTGTTAAAGATCAAAGGCAGCTGATATCTTCCACCTTCAGATAGGTGTGAAATAGGTGTAAATTCTGGGGCAGGGAAACCAAAGAAAAGGAAATCACCTTCTCAAACTTCATATTTGGATCTACTAATATAGTATTAGAGATGGTGTTTTGTGATACAGACTGCTGATAACTGCCTCTCCAGACATGCTTCCCTCAGAGAGACAAGAGAATCTATAACTTCAATGACCAAAAGTGCCTAGTACAGCCTATATGCCCCAGCACTATGCATATACTGGTATAAGAACTTCCTTACATTAATCTTCTTTCTTAACTAAAAATATTTCACCATGGATGTGAAAATAACGTAGAATCCAAACAATACTTTTAATAAAATAGTGGTAGGATTCAAACCCTGCTGTGTTTGCTTACTGCAAAAAACTACCTTGTTTTTGTGAAGAGTCAAGTAAGACACGGCACTGTATAATTTGCTTGCTTTCAATGTATATGGATTGAGATTGCATTTAATTACTGGTTATGGAGCAAACCTTCTGAAACTGGAACGTTTTAAGCAGTATTCAAAGCAGAAGGTAAAGGGTTTTGCTGTTTCTTTTGTGTATTTTTCTTTCAGCAGGTATTTGGCCTATGAAAATAGGGCATGGCAAGAAAGCAGGCTTGTGAGCCTTCTTCGAGATTCAAGAGATTTAGTCTAGTATTGACATTTCAGAAGAGGCAGAACACCCAATTATGCTCACAAAGTACAGACGTGCAATCCTTGCTCCAGGAGAAACATGCTTCAAAGACCTGATGCGATTTACAGATATGGGCAATTCTATCCTTGCAGGTGATACTATCCAAATCGGGGAAACTTCTCTCCTGATGCAGTTTCTAGCAGCTGGAGATGTGCTTTTTTGATTTGGCCTTTGAGCATTATTTGAAATATGTTGTGATGCATTTACTTATGGTGGGTAACACATTACTCTCAGTTAACTCCCACTGAATTCAAGGAGTCTCCCCACAGCCCAAGGACCCATTCTGCAGTAGAAACCTGGTCTCAGGCATAACGTATATTTTCACAATAAAAATTTGTTTTGAGTTGTGTTTGCAGAAACACGTGTGCACCTCTGTGGGTGACAGCCATCAGTGTGTTTGGTGCTGCTTCCTATTTATTCTCAATGCTGTAGGGAGGAAAATCAGCATCAACTCTTCTTTTGAGGTTACATGAGTCACCAGGAGCACCAGCAGTGCATTTCTCACAAGCTGCTGTGTGCATCGCTCCCATCTTTTAAGGTTGAAGACTTTTGGGTCCCGATCAGCATGCTGCCCTCCACATTTATGAGATCCTGTGAAGTTATTTCTGCGCATTGAACGCATTTAGATGCCAGCACAGCGAGATGAAGTTTCTAGCCCAAATAAGATCCTTACAGCTAAGTTTAGAGGAAAGTCCACAATACCCTATTGATGATATCTTTTTTTTTCTTCTCAGTACTTAATTCAATTTTTTCACTCTAGAAGTATAACAAAATGATTGGATTGCATGTCCCATTTACCGGGATGTCATTCCAAGATAGTGACTGCCTGCTTTTAAAAGGACATAGACTCTCTTCAATCATCTCATCCGAAGGGGATACATGCACAGAAGCAGGCATTTTATTTGTATTAGTTTTCAGTGAAATACTAGCAGTTATATGGCTGGGCCACCGCAAAACTTTGATCCAAAAACACCAACACTGTGTTTACAAATGCAGGGGTTTCATCCTATTGAGATATTAGTTAACCTCTGTCAGAGTATAGAGGTATTTTTCGTAACAGACAATTTCATACTGAAACCACACTATTGTTCAACATAAATACAATAGAAACCAACCAAAACCTTTCTTCTGGGGAAGGAGGGAAGGAAAGAGAATAAGAGCCTCTTTTTCCATCTTACTCCATGAGGAATAAAAGAGTGTGGTCCCATGCTTAAGACTGAGATACAAATAATAGTCACTTTTTGTCCTCCAGCAAAACAAACCATATGTTTACACTGCAGCCACTGCAGGTCGCATGAGCAAACCCAAGTTGGGCTTCAACTCGCTGGCTGGATATCGCTCCCAGGCCTGCCTTGGCAGCAGGGAGCTCAGTGCAGACTCATCTCTCCAATCAGTCAGCAACCTGGACATCATTGCTGCTGCACCTATGGCCTAAGCAGTGTCTAAGCCAGCTGGCAGCTTTGTCTCTTGGAGCCTCACCAGGTAAGGAAACAGTACAGACAGAAAAAAAAGGGAAAAATGAACAGTGAACATGGTAAAAATCAGTATTCTCTAGAACAAGACCTGTCACAGCAGCTGCTCTGGGTTAACTGGCGAGCCACAGTTTAGACCTCTGACGCCCTTTGCTATGCAGGGACTCCATTGGTCTGATCAGGTTTCCCTTCTTCATTTCTCCTTTCCAGGCACGGCAGAGCTGGCTGTCCTGCGTGCTCTCCTCATGCCAGTACAGTGCAGATCTTGTGAAATCCCAGAGAGAAGGGAAAGATTGCAACATCAGTGAGGAACTCATGAGGGAGGAGAAAGCAGAGCAAGGTCTTGGGTGGCTCACACTGGGGTTTCAAGGCTCACTGGTAAGTGTGGCCAGTGGTTACTACTCTTTCATTTGCAGTGTCTGAGGTCTAGGGGACCATGGATCTCAAGATACATGAGCAAGAGGCAGCGTCTGAAGACTGAGCCACAGCAGCTTTAGCACAGTGTCCTTCCATATTTCATTTCATGGAAGGATCCTTTCGTTAACAAGTCCCCTAGAAGATATCAATGGCAGAATAACTGGTCCACACTTTTGCCCCCTGGACACTGCATCTGTTACACCCAACTCCTTACACGTTTGACTACTGAATTCTGGTAGAGTCCATGCCACATTTCTCCTGTTTACCAGACAAAGGAAAATATGAGAGGACTAAACAAGTAATTTGGTCTCCCTTTGACACCTCTCCAAACACCAGCGTTTAGCATTCCAGGTAAGTAGCACACTTTATGGTCCTTCCACAGGTGGTTGTGGTGGCAGCTCCTGTGCACCCCCGGATGCCTGGGACCAAGCCACAGCACTGCACCCTGGCAGGCGGGCACAGTAACTCCTGCACACAGGACAAACTAAACACAGCAGAGTAATTCACAGGTAGGTGATACACAGTTATAGGCACAACCAGATTAAAATGAGGGTTATTCCAATACAGAATTGTGGTGCAGTTTGTTAGAACAGTCAAAGCCAAATGAGACCCACGTTCCTCCTTCATTCCCATGGCATACTGAGATCCTGGCTTTGGTGTATTTATCATTAATAAGGGGTGATTCAGGCGAAGGCTGGATCCTGCTCTACACTCTCCCATCCCAAGTCAGGAAAGTAAATATAGAAAGAACTCCACAAGAAAATGAGAGTATTATGCTTCTATAAAAGAATTTCCAGAAAGTAACAGGTGACTAATATTACTGATGCAACACAAATACAATAGGTGAATTTCACCAGTAAATCACAATCATGATACATATGCCTTAGGGTTTTAAGACGTGATGTAAACTTGAGATCTTTAGAGACCTCTGATCTGTGTTCCATTACAGGGACCCAAAAGCAGTGTCTCATCAGAACAAGGCCGGGGGGGGGGGGGGGATGGGATGGGATGATATAACACTTGAGTCTTTAAAAAGCTGCTGCATTCTGCCATAGTTCTTACCAGATTTCTGATGTAATCATGAGCCTGCAGCATGAGATCTTGACACTGTGCTATGGTGATAAAATCCTTACTGAAAAGTTTCTGTGGTCTCGGTTTTCTTTCGTTATATTTAAACAGAGGTTCAAAGAAAGAAGAAAATTACTGGGAATGGCCACAACCAGGTGAAACAACACACTTCTTTCTAAGACAACAGTCCAACTGGTTCCAACTGGATATAAGCAAAAACAAATCACCATGAGAAAAACTGGGTATTGGAGCAGGTTGCCCAAGATTGTTGTGCAATCTCCATCCTTGCAGGTTTTCAGAACACAGCTGGATAAAACCCTGTGCAACCCGGTCTGATCTCAGAGCTGACCCTGCTTTGAGCAGGAGGTGGGACTAGAGACATCCTGAGGTGTCTTTTGACCCAAATTCTTTATGTTCATCTGAGTAGTGGGTGACAATCCTGCTCTGTTGTGATTTATTTTTTAACGTGTAGACATGGGGGTTCCTTTCTTTTTGGGGAAAAATGAAACCTTTTGGACATTTACATGAAAATGGAAGTGTGGGAGTGTCAGTTGCATCCATCTGAGCCTTCTGGCTAGGGTGGTGGCTCAAAAGGTGGGACACCCAGCTTCACATCTCTGCTGCATGACTCAGAGTAGGAGCTTGAACCCTGCATCACTCCAGATGAGTTGCAAATGGATGGCACTCCATTTGGATCCATGTTTGTGTCAGCCTGCTAGCCATCCTTGATTTGTTTGAGGTCACCTCTGTGCTTTTGGCACATGGTTTGGGGATTAAGTCCTAAACTGCCTCCAAACCCAGCAGTGGTCAAAGGTGGTACAGTGCCTGCTGTGCCTTGGCCCAACCCCAGAGGCTGCTGTAACTTGTTTGTGGCCCCTTTTTGTTCGCAGGGCAGCTCTCCGAGACTCCACAATACCCTGAGAAAGGATATGTTGCTGATTTCCTCTTTCACCTTGGCACATATCTGCCACAGCCCAGTTCTGGAAGGTAAGTATGGGATAAAAGGAGATGTCAGCACACAGATCAGTCTCCTTTGCCACCTTAAAGCCAGCATGCAGAGACTGCAAAGGAGCCCTAAGGGGGGAGCAGTGTTTTCAGCATCTCTCTGAGCGTCCATTCAGTACCTTTGGAGACTGAATATGCTGCACAGAGCAAGAAGCTTTTGACGGCTAACCCTGCTCCTAAAGTTGTCTCCTTCTGCGGCTTCAAGCACAGCATTTCACCTCTCTGTTGCAATTTTTTCATCTGTAAAATTGGGATAATGACGTTTACTAACTCACAGGACTGCTGTGAACTTTAATTAAGGCAGAGTTTGTAAAATGCTTTAATGAGGGAAAGCACTAAGAGCAAGCAGATTATTTGGTTAAGCTGGCTGATGTGGTGCTGCCAGACTTGCCCAAATAACTCAGGATCTGTATGTACACACCACAGATTGTTATTCTGTATGCCTTTAAAGATAAGCACTGCAGGGCTTGGGTCTTGGGCAGGCCGGATTCAGTCTGGAAGTGCCTCTTCCCATGAAGATTAGTGTACATCACTTACATTCACTGCCCACCTTGTTTTCCTTCATTCTGAAGGCAGCAAACATCTTTGATCTACCAAGAGCCACTTTAAAATGAGGTACAAAGCCAGATGGTGGGATAGTCTGCAATACCAAGGACTGAATGCAGAATGTCCTTTCTGATGCCTTGTTTCTGGGTATTGGGAAAGCTACTGGTACATACAAATTGCAGGTAAGAAACTGAAAGATTTCTGTACTGCAGTGGCAGGTATTACAAGGTGACAGCACTGCATCCTCTTCCTTAGTGTGTAAGCAGGAGTGGTGTTCTATGATGGAGCTGCTCTGTTTCACTGTCATCACACGGCCCCAGACCCTCCTCTGCCTTCGGCTGTAACTCATGTAAGGCAGCTGAGGCAGAGTTTCTTGCAGGGAAGGAAGCACCGTCTCCAGGGAGAGCTGCAAGGAGAGGGAAGGGATTGCCCTGCCTGCTGTCTCCAACTCTTCACATGCTCTCAGACATCATGTCGCTATTTTCTCTACACTGGGAAGCCAGCCAGCAAGGCTTTGGGCATCTGGCAGTACTCAGCAGAGGGGTGACTATCACATAAATCTATTCAAATACAGTGTCTCACAGGTATAAGTCCATCCAGACACTGTCTTTCATTTTGCACCTTACAGCAGGCAGCTGGTGATAACTGTCATCCTTGCATATTTCTTGCAGTTTCTTTCTGCTTTTGAGCCAAGAAAGAATTAACTGCTGTGAGCTACACTGAACATCTGAGGAAGTGGATGGAGAAAGGCATCATCACAAGAAGCTGAACTGGAACCAGCAATTCAAACCTGACAATCAAAGGTAATTCAGGCCCAAGCTGCACCTCTGGTCCTTCAGGCAGGCAGTCACAAGGACGCTGCTGGGACAACGTTCCTCTCTGTGGCGACCTTTCACTGTCCTTCTTCTACACCTACAGAGGTGCAGGTGGCACTGCAGCCTTGCACTCCCTGCTTGCCACTGTCTGCTTGTATCCTCCTGGAGCACAAGAAAGAACCAGTCCCTCCAGTTAATTCATATGGAGCAGTGGTGAGGCCTGGGACTCCATGCTCTTCTCTGAGGAAGATTTAATCTCTCTGGCTCTTATTACCACCCTGTTGCTCCTTGATCAAGGATTATTTAAGCTATTATTGAAATATTGTGCTCAGTCCTCTATTACAGCTGGTATTCATAGAAACAATACTTCTCTCTAGCTGAGCAAATAAAGTCGAACTGTTTCTTTTAGACAGAATTCCACATACTCACTTTATGTTACTTTCACGCTGCTGGTCAGGAACAATGATACTTGTCCAGGGCTACAAATAATTACTGGGAATCATATTTTGGTGACATTTCCAGCAAGCTTCTACAATGGAAAACCTTTTGCAGCATTTTCAATTCCTACGCATTTATTTAGGAATCAGACATTCGACTGGCTTTCAGGTTTTCTATTCTGATAAGTGCAAGACTTCCTCACTGTGTTGCCATTCTTTAAATTTTAGCCATGTTTGCAAAACATCAGACATTGAAATCAGTTTTTCTTTTGTTAGATATGAAAGATTATTGTCTGGAAAAATCAGCAGCCACTAATTAGCTAAATCCATGCTATTTGTTTGAAGGATCTAGTATAGACACCTTGGCTCCCAGGTATTCTCAAGATTAAGATTGTTCAGCGCAGTGGATACACAATCAGAGCAATGACCACAGATCAAGACTGATGTATTTAAATGTTTGATGTGGTTGCTCAGTTTAGATACCTAACATGGAATATAGAATCACAGAATCATAGAATAGTTAGGGTTGGAAAGGACCTTAAGATCATCTAGTTCCAACCCCCCTGCCATGGGCAGGGACACCCCACACTAAACCATGCCACCTAAGGCCTCATCCAACTGCCAAGGATGGATTCACAACCTCCCTGGGCAACCCATTCCAGTGCCTCACCATCCTCTCAGTAAAGAATTTCTTCCTTATACCCAATCTAAACTTCCCCTGTTTAAGTTTGAACCCGTTACCCCTTGTCCTGTCACTACAGCCCCTGATGAATTGTCCATCCCCAGCATCCTTGGAGGCCCCCCTCAGATACTGGAAAATGGACATATAGATGGACATGAATTTTCAAAGGAGAGATGCTTAGTCCAGCCTGAAAAATCAAGCTGCTGAAGTGAGCTTCAAGTCACGCATAACAAATTAGTAGATGCCATGGATAATCATGAACTTACAGCAAAGTTCCTGACATGATTTTTCTTGTTTTTAAATTGCTCCTGAGAATCACAGAATCATAGAATGATTGATAGAATGGCTTGGGTTGGAAGGGAGCTTAAAGATCATCTAGTTCCACCTGCCCTTGTCATGTGCAGGGACACCTTCCACTAGACGAGGTTACTCAAATCTCCATCCAGCCTGGCCTTGAACACTTCCAGAGAGGGTGTACTCTGCCACCCTGTTTTGTTTGTTTGCTTTTAATGAAGGTTCACACAGATATTTCCAAGGTACGGGAAAAAACCTTCAAATGCTGCCCCACTTAACAGAGAGTATTTGCACTTGCTGAGATTTGTCATGCATTCGAAAACTATTGTGTGGCAAATCCAATAATCCAAATCATTGTTTGCTAATCCAATTAGGCATTTTAATTAAACTGTGCAAAGTTCAGTGCTGCTGGTTTTATATCTGGGGTTTGGTTCACTTTATTTTATAGTTCTTGGGTGTCATCAGACAAAGGAGCTTTAGTTCAAAAAACAAAGGTGTCTGCATACTGGCATACCCAGCAAGTAGCTCTCAAACATTCCCATCACTTTCTCTGAACAGCCAAACTAGATAAAACTATAGATCCTATCATCAGCAAAGGCATCCAGTCCATTCTTCTGCCACCAGCATGCTCCCAGCTGTACATTTTCTTCTGTTTCCTCGTGACCTTCACTTAACCTTCAAATCAGGCCAGAATATTCTTACAGGATCTGGGCCCAAAACGTGCTGTGAAAACTTTGTTATATAAACTAACAAACCCCAGAAACAGAGAGAGAGGGGGTGCACATGAACTGCTAATTCCACCAGAAGTGAAGTACAGGCAAGCTGTAGTCGCTTTGCGCTTGACAAAAGAGCCCTGCTATTCAAGCACACCCTTCACAACATGTCTTGCTACATGTATTCTTGTGCTCGCAGGAGAGAAGGAAGAGAATGATAACTCCTCTACGGCCAAACATGTGAGCCCTTTCCCTTTATACAGCGAGCGATACACACAATGTGCTCTTCCTCCTAAGAAAAGCTGGAGGGATGCAGAAAATCAGCCTTCCCAAGTAGAGAGCTCTGATGAGTTGATACATCCTGGCGTGCTGCTTTCAGGGTCAGCACGAGCTTCACGCTAGCAGCCAACTAGGCTCCGAGAGTGCAACCTTTCCTTTTCCCTATGCACAAATAATACTGTTTCTGAATCAACTTAAAGTGACTGGCCACCCTGGTAGGCAAGAAAGATGACCATGACTCATCCTCTGCTTGTAGACTTGACTCACCAATGGACGGATGGAAAAAATAGCAATACAGTGCCCTACACAGGGCACAGGGGTAGGACAGGCACCCATCTCTCCTGACTCTTCTGGGGAGAAAGACTAGGTAGCATAGCTTAGACTTTCTTCCACGCTGCTACAACAACACCAGGTGGACATGAGGGAGAATAGAAAAGGCACCCTATATTTCTTTAATTTTATGGTTTCGAGCCTTACTCTTTTCTTTGCCATGCTCAGATGATCAGATTAATTTGTTTTATTTTTAATTATTTAGAATAGTATTTGATTCTTTTATTTTCATTATTTTGAACTATTTTGAATTTCTTTCATTTTCAATTATCTTAGACCTCCAAATGTCTCCTCCAAATCTCTCAGTTTCATGGCCCTCTTCCTGCTGTGATGTGGCATGTTAGACAACCCTTCCGGTTGACGGGTGGAGAGCCAGGTTTCATGCTGGCATCGGGGTTCTCATCAATTGCTGATTGAGATTTGTAAAATTACACATTAGCTGATAGCTGAGATCTGTAATTGCACTATTAACTGTGCCTGCCAAAGGAGGCAGGAGGAAGATTCAAGTCGGAAAGCCAAATGCAGACTATCATTCTTGTTGGTATGATCATTTGTTCTGTCCTGCATCAGCATTTAGGATCAGCATTTAGGATACACATGACCTGGGACTGGACTTCAAGGCTACCTACAGGCACCAGCGGCCCAGCTACCCATTCGTCTGATGCTGTGGAAAACTCAGCATCAGTGTCTCACAGGTTGCAATGCCTGCTCAATCAGTGGTTTTACTCTGTAGTAAGGTTATCTATGATCTGGACTATGGCCACCTTCCTGCTCACCCTTTTCCCCCACCAGCTGCAGAAGCAGCCAGGGAGCTTTTCTCACCTCTCCTGACACTTGCTCTGTATGTCAGAGAGGGAGGTAATTACCCCTGGATGGCTCCCAGCTCTGCCAGTTGGCTGGGAAGAACTCCAGTTTGGGATTGCTGACAGTCTTATCTAATCTATGGAGGTTTTTCACCTGAAGCCAGGCCTGAAGGGTTTTTGGTCCTCACGAGTGACTGGGATTTTTTGGCCTGACTTTTTACGAGAGGAGGCTATATCACTCCGGGTTCTCTTTCTTGTTTTCATGTAAACAACTCTAGTCTGTGTAGAGATGTGCCTCAAGGCACGTATAGGTACACTTTACGAATTGAATAAATACCTCAGCCACACATTTAATCTTGGCAAGTAGGGAGTTGCTTCCCCATGCAAGATGGAGATGGCCCTTGTTATGTAGGCAAGATAAGAGGCAGTTTTCAGAGCTACATCTCAATTCTAGCTTACACTTGGCAGTGTTCCTATCTGAGTTATCTGAAACCTCTAAAGTAAGATCTTTCAGTTCGGTGTGCTTGAAAAAAATCAGTTTTCATCCTTACAAAACCCTCAAATTTTCATGACTTGGCATGCTTAGTTTCAGCATTCGAGGGAAGGGAGATGCATGCGAGCCTATGACATGATGTTCAGAGACAGCACACAGTGACAGTGATTCAGGAACCAGACAAGGCTAAGCACAGCCCCATTTCTTCTGTTGCCTTGGAAAATAAAATGGGATAACCTTTTCTTGCCATGCCTAAGCGGGTCTTCCATAGGCACTGCCTGGCTAGCCGAGGGGGCCAGGCACATTCATCTACAACACAATTTTCTGACAAGCTGCTCTTTCAAAGAACTTGCACGTCAACAAGTAAACACTCATCTCCATCCTATTTACTTTTTTTTTTAACCTGAGACATGAGTCTTCCTCCCACAGTGAAGGAACACTTGGTAAACTCCTGACTGGGAGCCCAGCTGCTCCTAATATTAGCTTGCACCATCATGCAAATGCAGCCCTTGTGTTCCCACACTCTAGGGAGGGACGTGATCCCAGCTTCCCACTGCATCTAATAGATGCCTACAGCCCATGTCCTACTACCACTGAAGACTGGATCACAGTGATGAGCATTTGTCTCTACCTCAGTTCCGACTTGGTTTTGCTAGCCTCTGTCACTGGATGTACTTGTTGCAGCTGTGTTTGAGTCTCCCTGCTCCAGTTTTGAAATGCAGTGAAACATTAACTGCTGAGAATACACAACATCAGCTGCTAACACTTAAGAGAGATGGTGAAAGCAAGATTTTAATCGTAATGCTTTATCTCAATGTACATGTAAACCTAATTCAGTAACTTTCTGTTTACCTTTTCTGTAGAACTGTATAAACCCACTCAGCAGTTTCAAAAGACACTGAAAAACCACAAAACCCTGGGTATTTTATTTTTTAATTTAAACTCCCAACAAAGCCTGAGAAGACATTAAAGTTCCTGACAAAAAGTAAGCAGACTGTTTCTCCACATTCAAGAGACATACCAGTAGCACACTGAACTTCTTTTTCACTCGGGT
Organism: Psittacula echo; assembly: GCF_963264785.1. Classification (NCBI taxonomy): domain Eukaryota; kingdom Metazoa; phylum Chordata; class Aves; order Psittaciformes; family Psittacidae; genus Psittacula; species Psittacula echo. The sequence continues at coordinate 92,022,930 of NC_137737.1, read as the reverse complement.
CAAGTAAACTATATTGGCTCCAGTTCTCCATTAAATAGGATCCTAGCCTGAACACACTAAAGCTTGAATATTACAGGGTTGAAAGTTGATAAATCCTACCACGTGGCTTGATGGTCTTGGGATAAGTTTTGTGTAACTCATGCCCTGGCTGAGACAGTAACATAGTGCTGTACCCTTGTGGAAGACCAGACCTATTAGAGTTGAGGTCTCCCTTTTCTTCCCACCTCTCTTCAAAAGGCCGCCTTACCTCACTGAAGTACAGAAGGGGAGCAGCCAGTAAACCTCACTGCCAGCCACAGTCCCTGTTTCACTGAAGCAGTTAGAAACCCTCCTCGCTATCATCGATCCTCTGCATTGCTCCATGCAGGATAACCTAGAATAGAATAGTTAGGGTTGGAAAGGACCTTAAGATCATCTAGTTCCAAACCCCCTGCAATGGGCAGGGACACCCCACACTAAACCATGCCACCCAAGGCCTCATCCAACCTGGCCTTGAACACTGCCAAGGATGGATTCACAACCTCCCTGGGCAACCCATTCCAATGCCTCACCACCCTCTCAGTAAAGAATTTCTTCCTTAGATCCAATCTAAACTTCCCCTGTTTCAGTTTGAACCCGTTACCCCTTGTCCTGTCACTACAGTCCCTGATGAATAGTCCATCCCCAGCATCCTTGTAGGCCCCCTTCAGATACTGGAAGGCTGCTAGGAGGTCTCCACGCAGCCTTCTCTTCTCCAGGCTCAACAGCCCCAACTTTCTCAGCCTGTCTCCATACGGGAGGTGCTCCAGTCCCCTGATCATCCTCGTGGCCCTCCTCTGCACTTGTTCCAACAGTTCCATGTCCTTTTTATGTTGAGGACACCAGAACTGCACACAAGACTCCAAGTGAGGTCTGACGAGAGCAGAGTAGAGGGGCAGGATCACCTCCTTTGACCTGCTGGTCACGCTCCTCTTGATGCAGCCCAGGATACGGTTGGCTTTCTGGGTTCTGGGCTGCGAGCTACCAGCTCATGTTCCTGACTGGACAATGCTTACAGCAGTCCATTTTCCCATTTAATTTTGCGGATTTCTGATGGTAAGAATACTTAAACATCCAGAGAATACTTCTGTTTGCTTCCCTGTTAGCACAATTTTTTTACGCCTGCCTCCAAAACTGGAAACATGGGAATCAAACATCTTTCATGCTTTCAGCAGCGCGAGGGATCAGAGTGAGGTACAACTACTATAATTTTATTTCTGGCTTGGATTTTTTTCTTAATTGCCAAGAGTTTTAACACAATGATCTTACACACAATATAAAAGAACTTACATTTAAATAGGCTTACAATTATTTTCACTATATATTAATAATTTGGATGACACATGCCTTACTCTTTCATGAGCTGCCAAGGTAAAAAAATCCCATCGAGCCCAGCATACTTCTCTCTGCATGGCTTCACATCAGTGAACAAGAAAAGAATGCTCCCCAAATCTCCAAGCTTCACCTAAAGCCACCCAGTGACTTTGCCATGTCTGCAAGTGGTCCCATCTATCAGGGTTTAAGGCAGATGTTTGCTGCGCTGCAGCTGTTAGGAGAATTCACGTTCAAACTTGTAAAGAAGTCAGGCCACTGCGTCTGAAATATATATGCACCCAGTCAACTGAGTTCGTGTGTGGCTGAAAGCATGCCGAGTATTTAGGAGACAATACCTATGGGGATTATTGTTCCTATAAAAACTAAAGGTATGTAAATGGATTTGCTCATATCAGGCAGAATTCTCTTTATCAGTTGTGTTTGCTTTTAGAGTGATTTGATTTTTAGACAGATTTCTGGTGAAATTTAGATAAACAAAGAAATAGTTGTTTCTGTCTCTTCATCAATATCTTCTAATATTGCCAAAGCTATTAAGCTTTCTTATGAAAATATTATAAAAACATTTCTTTATAATTAAGTACTGGGATACATATGAAAAAAGGACACATATACGTATGACATTAACTGTCCTTTTCTTTTTAAGTTGCCCTGATTAAGATGTGGTACCCAGCACTTTGCTGTACGTCATTATGCAGCCCTGCCTTAGAGAAAACATGTCGCTCTGTATCACTGTATGACTTTTAAAAGGTGAGAAAAATAAATTAATCTCTTTGCATGCTTGGGACTCACTGCCTGTCCTCCCGATGAACTTCACAGGATACAAATTTCCTTCCAGTGATGTAAGGAGGATCCTTCTGATCTTTCCGCATGCTCCAACCAGTCTTCATCAGTTTACTTTTGGGAAAGGGCTCCTGCAAACCTGTCAGAAGTTTTGCCCAGTGACTCCAACTGCTGAATTGCTATAAAGTATGGGAAAATCTCAAAATGAAGATGAGATGAACCCTTTTCTACCCTCAGCAGCATCTTTCCGTGGTCTAAGCATCTCTCCACCTCACACTACCACCATCTGACAGAGGATCTAGAGAGAATAAAAATACTGTTAAATAAAAATGGGTTTATATGACAACAGAAAAGAAAATAGCCCCAGCAGAACATTAATGTTATGAGGCTGTCATTGCAAGATGGCATAGGACAACGTATGTAGCACAGTGCAGAGCAATAATAAGAACGAAGTGTTGGGCAAGATGGAACCCCTGTTGACAGTATATGTATACATTAATACTTGATGGAGGAGGTGAAGGAGAGGAGGAGGATTCAGAGAAGATTTCCTTCAGCTGGTGCTGTACTTCTGATAAAACAAGACCCCTACAAACTCAATAGGAAAGCAGGATGTCAGAAAACTTAAGTGATCAAGAATGTGTTAACAAATTTAATATCCTCAGAAGATTTTCCCCCTCTGGGTCATATATTACAAAGAAGTATTGCACTCTAACCCTACCACGGAATTTTTTTTACTGTAAAATAATCTTGGATTTGTGGCTGACAGTCAAACTTTGAAGCTAAAGCCTGTATACACACAAAAGAGGACTGTACGCTTTCCCATCAATGTGTCCTACAACAGAAATGAAAAGCCATACTGTGGGGTGAATAAGTGATTCAGTCCTCCTTCGATTTTCCTCTTTTGAACATCAATGCAGGTTCCACCTGAATGGCAGATTTTCTTGTTCTGTGGGAAGTAGATGGCGTTATTTCACCTTATACTCAGGCTATCAGACAGACACTGACTGCATTTTAATGAATATATACTTTATGTATTAAAATAAGCTGTTTGCTGATTAGGAAAATGCAATTTCTAAAAAAATAACAGTGACAAACATTTCTACTTTATGATCTACTTTACAATAATTCAACAGTTTGCTTCCATGTCTCTCAGTTTTCAGCAAAACCTGTGCTAGAAAATGTAAATTTACAGATTGGAAATAAAGATTGTATTCTTTCTTTATTTCTATTTTTATTTAACCTACTGGCACTGATGGTTCAGTCTTTCGGTCCTGATTTTTCCTTCCATTTTTCTTGTTAGTGGTAGACATAGGACAAATAGACTGACTCAGCAGACATGTCAGCGGATGCATCTTTTTCTTTTTTGCTGTTTCTTTCTCTTTTGTTCCCTTAGAAATACTTTGGTTGACTCAGCTCTTCATTTGTTGACTAGTTTGTCTCCCAAAAAGCTTCCCTTCCTTCAGGTACAGTGCCCTGTCCTTCTTCTGTCCCTTGTTCTCTGACTCTGAGAACAGTTGAAGAGGCGAAGAGTCCAAGTCTCCACATGAGAAGAGGATCTCCTTTCTGTTGCCAAAGCTAGCAACAATGTCCTGGCAGTGGAGTAAAAATTCTCAAGCAGCTGACTTCAGCTTCTTTGAATTATCCACATCTAATGTGATGTTTATTCGTTATAACCTCCACCTTTGTTTTATTTCTAGGGTGATTTTTGATAAATACTGAAGGTTTCCAGAGGTTTTCATAACCGGTTCATTGCTCCATCATACCTATACAGGGTACCACTAAACACTGCTGCGTCTGTCAAAGGGCTCTTTATTGCAAGATTCAGATCTTATTAATTCCTGCACAGCACAAGAAGCCATGGGTATCTCTTTTCAGTGGAGATATAATTAAAAGACACATAATTACAGCCAGAAAATATTTCAAGGAAACATTACTGTTTCAGCATGCGATGTTTGTTAGTAGGTAATATTCTGAGCAGTCTTCTAGGCTCCCCTAAGATTAATATCAAAACAGTTCACCAGTGCAAAGATGCCTTTATTTTTCATCTGAGCATCTGATATCTTTGCACTCTAACACAGCATTGAAAACTTTTTTGCTAATGCTTTAAACCTAATCATAGGTTTGAATATAAATAATTTCTATGCATTGAGGTCAGTACAAATCTGATAAAATCCTCACTAAAGGAAAGAACATCTGATTAACTCATACTGAACCTGCTTATTGTAGGCATTGCAAAGTGTTCACTCAGCAAGAAACTTTTTATTTCTGTAGATTTTCTAATGGCAAGATTTTTGCTCTTACATCCTTATCAATAAACCTCTCTGGAATATACTAGAACAGCTCTTTGAGAGGACAAACTTAGTCTGGAATGAGCCACTTTTCTTATTTATTCTGACAGAAAGAATTTTTGTCCCCAGAACATAAGGATTGTCATGACCAGCAATACCTGCCAAAATTCATGCCTACTGTAACAATGGTATTATTCCAAATAGAGAAATATTAAGTTTCTATGCTAATGCAGTTCTTTTGTAACGCATTGGGGAGATAGTTGATGCAGTATAAAGGAAAATCCAGCCTATGATTGTGTGGTACCTTTTGCAGGAATACATCCACTAGCCCCAGCATCACGGCCATACCATTTGCATAACGACACTCCGACTATCCAAATTCATACTTCTGTGACAATTATATTAGAGAGATTCTTAGTATTATTTTTTTTTCTGCTGCTAAACAGCCACCGCATTTCAGTGTTGGTGAAATAGTTCTACATATAGTTCTCTTCTTTTTTAATGAAAGTGCTTTTCTTCTTTTTTAATGAAAGTGCTTTGCGCTCTCTCTAGCTGAAAGATGGCATAGAAGTGCAAATTATCCTTAGCCATGTAACTCAGAATTACCTTTGCATTTTATTCTTGATCTGTATATAAAGTAATCCTGAAAAACAGAGGCATTAAGCCTGCTCATATAATTGACATGCTTTCGGGGAAAATGAACAGATAGAACTGCCAACTGCTACATCAATGTAATCCAATGAATGCTCATGCTGAACTCCTGAATCTCCTTTTTTTTTTTTTTTTTTGACAAAACAGTTTAATTACAAGTTTAAAAACAAAACCCAGCAAATTCATACCCTAAAGTTTGAGTGAATGTATTTCTTTCAAGTTTCTTTCCCCTCCCCAGTTTTATTAACACAGACATTTACGAGACTGTTAGCAGTCTGCTCCCCATCCCCGTTCGGGTGGCTGCCACCATTGGGAAACTTTCAAACAGCAATCAGAAAGATTTGAACAAAACCAAAACTCTGAATTGAAAGGGCAAGAATAAAGGGCTTATCATACTTTTATTTTGTTATTTAGCCATGACCAGCAACACTGTCTCCAATGCTTACAGATCCCCCATCTTGGTGTCGCTACTCAAATGTCAGAAAGGATTTTGATAAATACATTTATATTTACATTTTGATAAATCCCATTTACACACTGCTTAGCACTATGGCAAAACCACTGCTAAGGCTGGTTGCCTGCAAGGGTTGCTACTAGAACTATGATATTGGTCAGTACAACTAGGTCACCACCTTTCCCGTGGCAGCAATCAAATACTCCATCAGATGTAGACGTTTAAATCAAGAGATATTTTGATAAAGATTTACAAGTAATGCCCTTAACTACAGTACAGCTAAGGATCATAGCAGTTTCTGCTTGTGCTTCTCATTGAAAAGCAAGCAAGTAGTAGGCACTCTAAGGAGGGACTGCAGGGCAGAGGCACCAGCAAACCAAACCACTTCAGGGTTTGCCCACCCGAAAATGGAGAGAGGATGTAGATGGGTGGAATGTATAAGTACAATCCAAATGTAAATACCAGTTTAAATACCTCTCATCTTTCAATAAATGTATCATGACATCCCCAGTACCCACAGTTGCTCAAGTCTTTTGTTTCAAGGCTAAAGATAGCTCTGCTGTTAACATGAGACAAAATACTGGTGGAATTGTTTTAGTCCAGAAGAGGCTGGGTACTAAAGAACAAGCTTTACGTCCTCCCACCACCAAGCTCCTTCGGGAAGATCCTTTACCATGAGCATTATCTCATATTCTTACTATGAGATTCAATGGGACCTCAGCATCTCTATGGCAGTTCTGTAAATACAGCACTGCCTCTGGGGTATGACCACTATGGCCTGTACTCTGTGTGCTGCTAATGCAAGTCAAGCAAGCCTAGGTTTATGTATTTTGAAATAGCACACTTCTATTTTCATGACAAAAGTTGAAAGATTCAAAGGGCTGAAGTCTCTTTACAGCTTTACAGCTGAGTAAATAAGCTTTTTAGCATTGCAAAGACTTGCTCAGTTTTCTGCCAGGCCAGACCTGACTGAGGCCCACCTCCCTTCCACCCCCCTCTCCTTTGCACCAGGATTGCTGTTGCCTTGTCAAGAGACAACAGTATTTCTGCTGAATTTCTAACCTTTAAGATAATTTGTGTTGCTTAAGGTATGCAAATGAGCTTTATGGGACTATGATGTCTTCATAGAATCATAGAACGGTTTGGGCTGGAAGGGACCTTAAAGATCATCCAGTTCCAACCCCTTGGCACGGGCAGGGACACCTTTCACTAGACCAGGTTGCTCCAAGCCTCATCCAGCCTGGCCTTGAAACTTCCCAGTATTCAAGGCAGTGACAGAATCCCAAGGTATGCTGCACAGGATCTGAAAGAAATTCTAATTTTGCTCCTAATGCAAAGAAAAAAAATTAGGAAAAAGCCCAAAATAAGTGTCTGCTCTTGATGTGAACACTACCAGGCAAAGATTAGCACCTTTCCACTCTGTTTCTATAAAAGCTCCTTTATGCAGCTACACAGTGCAAAAGGACTGGGTATGCATCTTTGCCAAAGACCATGCAGTTTAGTGACAGTCTCAGCCGATGACACATTTCAAGACCTGATCTAGTGCATTGGAGAAACATGGAAAAGGATGCAGAAGCAGCAGGTAGTTACCTAACACTACCAAGTCTCAATAAAAAAAATAATGACAAGCTGAGACATTTTGGCAGGCTTTCTGAATACCTAATAGGCAATGCTTGTGTAAACCAGCCTGGAAGCAAGGTTAGTAAACCCATAGCAGAAGAAAAGAAACCCACCAAAATTTAGAAGCAGCAATCTTAGCTCAAAGCCCCTTAGATCATATCTGTCCATAGGGTGACATAATTAGTCCTACTGATTGTGTCCATTCATGTCCGGTATTTTATATATGGCAACTAAACAAACGTGCTCATGCCCGAACCAGAATAACTAAATATTTAACTTATTGGAAGAGCGACTGCGTGAGAGTGTTTGTACCTATGGAGTTGCTATGACACTTAAATAAACACGTGCTGCTTCCTCACAGCTGCAGAAACTAAAGGGAGCGAAACCCCAGCAAGGTCTGGCTGGCCCGCTTTACCACGGGATCACATTCTCGTATGTTTCCTCAAATCATCAGACCACGTTGACTGCAAAGACAAATGCAGGAGCTTTTTCACACACCAAGCAGACGCGTTTGTGCTCAAGGGCTACAGGCAGCAGCACCATCGGCGATGGTGGGAGAAGCGGTGCGGTGTCCTCCTCCCTCTCCCTGCGGAACGCGCCGCTTCGGCCTCCCCCGGGATTGTTACTTCTCATCCCCGCTTGTCGCTATTTCGCTATTAACCTCCTCCGTCCCCTCTCTCGCCCGTCCAAAGGGGCGGAAGCGGCAGACGGAGGGAGGGAACGCAGGGCGGGCACAAAGCAGAGAGCGCGGTGCGAAGGACGGGCCGCCCCTGGCCCCCGAGTGCGCGGCTGGGCGGCAGGTCCCGGCACACCGCCCCCCAGAGCGGAGGCAGCACCACGAGGAGGCAGTCCCCGCTGCAGGCCTGATCGGCCCGGGGGCGGTGGCGAGGGGCAGCCACCGCCCCAAAGGTCAGCGTGGTCGTTCCGACCACCGCAGCGCCGGGGCAGGGGCAGTTGCTGGAGGAGCGGCGCGCCTCGGCACTGCCCTCTCTGCGCTGCAGTGCTGCGGGCGGCGACGAGCGAGGCTGAGGCGCCGGGACTCAGCGGGCCAAGGGCGAGCGCCCCGGCCGCGCCACCTCCACCACCACTACAGGTGGGCTCCCGGCTGCCGCCTCAGTAGCTCCCCCTGCCCGCCGCTCGGGTTCCCCCACCTCAGCGGCGGCAGGAGGGGCCGCAGCGCGTCCCGCCCTGCCGTGCCGGTGGCGGGCGGCGCTGCAGAGGGCGGGGCGGCCGGCGGGCGGCTCGGGCTGGCCCCCGGCGGGCGGCGCTGCTGCGTTGCCCTGGGAGGCGCCGCGGGCCGGGCGCGGAGCTGCGGGCTCGGGGGTGTGAGCGGCCGGGCAGGGCGCCCCCAGGATGCTGCGGTTCCTGCGCAGGACCTTTGGCCGGCGGTCGATGCAGCGCTACGGGCGAGGAGCCGGGCGCGGAGGGCTCGGCGGCGAGGGGGACGAGCGGGACGGGGGGCTGCGGGGAGCAGCCGCCGTCGGCTCTGGAGGCTTCCCCTCCTCGCCGCACCCCGGAGGGGTCGCGCATAGCGCTGGAGCCCCCGTCCACATCCCAGCGGCCGGCGGCAGTAAACCGGTGCTGCAGTGCCGCGTCCTTCTCCTGGACGGGACCGAAGTCAGCGTGGAGGTGCCGGTGAGTAACGTGCGCTCTCCTCCCCTGCCTGCGGAACGGCGCTTGCATCTCCCCTCTCCCCTCCTCCGCATCGTCCCCCCCTTCCTGGTGACAGGCACCTGCGAGTGCCCCCCGCCGGCTGCACAACATGCGCCGTTCTCCGGGCAAGCCTCGCTAGTTTCTTTCCCTCCGCGGGCGTCCTCGCCGGCCTGCCTGCACCTGCTGCCAGGTGCGCGCCGTGCCTCCCCGCCATGACCGCCGCTCCGCTCGCCCCCCGCTTCCTGCCGGCTAAAGCTGCCTGCCTCCCTCTTCCTTTTCCCCAGAGCGAGCGTGGAGGTGGGCACCTGCTTTCCTCCCCCTCCGCAGCCAGTAAACAGCCCCCTGCGGCGATGCCTTCAGCGGCGCCGCTCCGGGGGGGATCGCCCCTGTGGTGCGGGCGCTACCTGTGTGTGTCCCTGACTGGGGAGAGGGGATTGTCCGCATATCCCGCTCGGCGGCACCGCCGGCCTTGGGGGATACCGGGGCGGTGGACGGGAACTGGGGCGCTCTGAGAAGGAGCGGTGCCTTCAGCCTCCGCAGCCGGCCGTGGCGGCCCCAGCCCCGCAGCACTTGTGGCGCCGGCGGGGAGAGCGAAGCGGGGCGAGGCCGGCTGTGAAGCGAGACCGCGCTGCGCCCACCGCGGCGGGGGGCGGCTGGGGCGCCGTCTTTCCGTCTCTTGTTTCTCTCCAGCCCCTCTGCCGGCGGGAGGAGAGGGGGGCTGGCCGGGGGGCTGCAGCGCGGAGCCGCATTGCCCTCCGCCTGCGGGGTGCTGCCCCTGTCCCGGGCAGGTGTCCGCCGCGTGAGGAGAGGCCCGCCCGAGTGCAGCGCCGAGGTCCCGGGTAACCTCTGCTGCTCCGGGGCGGCCGGGCCGTCAGCGCCTCAGGCGGCGGGGGGCCGGGTCCGCGGCCCGGGCGGGTGCGCGGATGATGCCGGTGCTGAACCTTTCTCCCTCCTGCTATCCTGCTGGAGGAATGAGGAAGGGCCGGTGCTGGCCTGCTTGGTGAACTTGGGCCGCGTTTGTAGGCGTGTTGGCATCCCTGGAGCCCATTGTGTATCCTCTTGTCTTTCTTAAAGGAAGTTGCACGGTGTATATTACTAATATGCAAGAGTTTGCGTTGTGCCAGTCATTCTCCACAGCTGCTAAATACTTGATACACGTCCTTTCTTGCCGACTTTTCCTATCCCTCTTGAAAACGAAGCTTCCCGTGAAATAGGATGGAAGTTTATCATAATTGAAAAGCATGTAATCTTCTTTCCATTTCAACCCAAATAATCACCAGCCATTAAGGCTGGTCTACAAAAACTGGTGGAAAAACTTACTAATAATGAGCATCACAGTCTAATAAATTCCAAGTTAATTTATTCTCCAGTAGTGTAAAGGAGATTGTTTTTTTTCATAGCACTTTTTGAATCTTGTTAGCTGCCTTTCATATTAATAATTATCTGTGTATATTTGGCATCATTTCACTAAAACATGGGATTTGGCAACTCTGTGATTTCTGTTTAAAAGAAACTGAAAAGATGGAGTAAGACTCTTACAAGTGAATGTAGAAGTATGTGGATAGAGCCATCTAGAGATGCTTGCTGTAGAATTATCTGGCCTCTCTTACCTTACAGACTAGATTGTGCATTTCCAGATATTGGAGATGCTAGTATGTTTCCTCTCACATCTCCTTCATAACTTGCTGCAGTCCTTCTAACATCCTGGCACAAATAATTTTCTTAAAATGGCATGATGAATGTTATTAGCATGCTAAGATTTGCTTATAAAGGTCTTTGTAGGTAAGTTCAGTAAATATTTTGCTTGAGGTTATACTCCTGATTTATCAAGAGTTCAGCTTTTGCTGTAGAGCCTGCTTAAGATGATCTGTGGTTTTGAAGCACCAGAAAATGAGGTGATGGCAGTCTTTGTAGTCCTTGAGGGTTGAAAGTAGATGGGAGCATCTGCTTGGTCTTGCTTGAATTTGACCTCCAAACGAAGCCTAAACTGCCAGCATTTGCAGAATATGAGCTGCACATGTGATGGCTGTAGTTCATTTGTCTGAAGATGGGGAAGAAGTTGGTATTTTTTTTCCACTGAAATATCTAGATTGGTGAAGGGCTCTGGAGCACATAATAGCTGTTAATATTTTCAGGATTAAATACTGTTCTGTTGAATTACATATCTGTTCTTCATGCTTTTTCCCTTTCTTTCACAGAAAGTAACACCCACACTGAGAGTTAGAAAAACTGAAAGAGGCGTTGCACCATTTATAGCAGTTCATCAGTAAAGTTTCTCTGAGCTTTGCAGCTCTAGATTTTATGGCCTGGAACAGAACGTGCTTCAAATGCTCTGAAGTGGTGGTACAGGTCCAGTTAAGCTGAATGAATCAAGTAGCATCATTTCCATTAAAAAATAAATAGTGTATGATGGTTTCTCTCCGTTTCAGCTCAAATCTTATGGAAAGGGAGGGAATGTGAGCTTCATCAGCAGTGAGCAGCTTACCCATGAAGTCAAGTATGGCGATAATTGCAGAGGACTTTACTGTGCTGCTGATTGTGTCTGCAAGCACTTTTCAGGAGATACTGGCATCTGTAAAATGTGCTCTTTTTACTACCTACTAACATTACACCCAGGTTGTCTTACCAGTGGAAAAAGGAACTTGTTGATACTAGGACATGATACTCTTGAAACTGCAGCTTTTTAGGCTACTATCTAGGGCTTCATTTAGTAGTCATTGAAAGGTTTATTAGATTTTAAAGACTACAGGTTCTGTTTGTTTTGAAGAGTGACAGAAAAGATGAGGCTGATGGAAAAATGTGTAGAAAAAAAAATGTTTCAGGCGTTTTTGTTGTTGTCCTGTTTTGTTTTTTTAAAAATTCAAGTAAAGCTAAATCCTTGAAACTTTTGCCCAGGTTAAATGTAGCATGCTCCGCCACAGTGTTTTCTTATATGTGGGGGCTGATGGTGGTGTTGGAAAAATAAATCCTACATCAGTAAGTTGGTAACTGTGTTTGGCGTTAACATTTTCATTTGTGAGATAGTGTCTGTATTGGAAACTGCACATCTAGTATGCTCTTGTCTACTCATGCTAGTAACAGAAATAGAGATCTACCCTTCTAATCTATCTGTCTTCCCTTCTAAGGAATCCTTCCTTAGCTTGTTCTTCTTTAGGCTGCATAGCAATATTGTGACCAGTGTCACCTTTCTTCTCTATTTGCCTTTCCATGCCCTCTTCCTTCTGGGGCATGTGTACTTCATTCTTTTTCCTGCACGTCCTCTGCCCCCAGACTACCCCATCTGCTAGCCTGCTGTCCTGTGGAGCTTTCACTTGTGTTTTCTGTTTTCCCTAAACTTGTTTTCCACCCAGCTATCCCTTTGCAAATGTCAACATAAACTTATTCTGAGCACTGTAGATACCCCTGGACAGTGGTTTCTATACTAAGCTTCTTGCATGAAATTTCAAGGATTGCTTAATGAATTATGGTTTTTTTGTTCACTTGTAAGTCAGGAATCGTGTACTTTGAAAGTATCCTTTCTAAAAGGGATAATGCACTGGATGGCTTTTTAAACCCAGGAGCTCCTCAGGGCCCCGTTATTGAATGTGAGATGCTATTAAGGTTGGATCTGTTGTGTAGGAGTGAGTGACAGTTGACCAGTTCTGTTGCTGTGGGGTGATTTCCCATGGGAAAGGGAGCATAAATGGTGCCATTACTTCCTCTTGACCTAATATCACATGTCTGCACATTTGAAAGCTGGTTATAAAAATTGATGCAAGGAGAAAAATACTTGGCACTGCAAGCCATCCTTTCCTCCCTGTCACACAGATATCCGTGTATTTCTTTTTACCACTGAGAACCTATTCAGTATCTTTCATGTTGCATCTTCACTTACATAGGAGGCTGTTACTTGTTTAGGGTTTGTAACTCAGCTGTAGGTAGATGGAAGGCCACTTGCTCACTGCTGTCAAAACAATCCTGCCTCTGTTTTTCTGGAGGATTCATAACTTTAATGAAAGACAAACTGGTTATGGGCGATGCTGTATAAAGAATGCAGGGAAAGATCATTGACATTTACGAAGCGGTGATGATGGCTGCTACTTAATACATAAACGGAACAGACTATAGATGGCTTTCAGATGAGGCCCAAAAGTCAAATCTTTGTTGACTTTCAGACATGGTTGTTGGCATTTCTACAACTGGAGTCTCTGATTTTTAATTCCGTGCATCTTATGAAAGCTTAAAGGGAGGATATGAAAGATGGCTATTCAGTGGGAGTGTCCAGAGTAGCAGGAATTAATGTCCCTTTTCTTAATGCCACTGAAAACAGTATTCTGTGCTAAGGTGGGGGAAGGCAGGAAGGGAATGAACACAGGTAAGGTGTTCCTGGGTTTGTGTAATGTAAGTGGGATAAAAAGGAGCAATGGTAAGCTTACTCTATTTGGAAATCCTCATCCTGCGAAGCAAATACAGATTACGTTACATTTTCTGTGACATGAAGCTACAGCAGTCAATGTGTTGCTTGTTATAAATACTCCTTTCTAAAAATCTCCTTGCTCTGATAAATTTCTGTGCTGTTATGAATGTCATTGCAAAGACCTGTGTGATGTATTCGAAGAGTGATGTTTAATGATTAAACTAATGAACAAGTAAACTATAACTGTTCAATTCTATGAATTGTTTTCAGATGGATAGCTTTTGTACTATTTCTTTGCCTTCTTTTTGGTGTATCTTTTTTTTTTTTAATAATTGTTTCAGCTGCTATGGAAACACTTCAGGATAGGGATAGTAAATATTCTTCCCTACTCTTTTCTCATCTCTGGTCTTCTATTTGTTGTATTTTTTCTTGTTGGAGTAACATGAAAATAAAAAAAAATCTGTTATCTGGCCTCTATGCTTACATCAAAGGTAAATGTAAAATTAACTCTAGAGTAGTCATCTCCATCTTACAATTATTGGTTAGTATATTTGATTTGATAAACTTGTAAGTATTGGGAGAGAAGTACAACTCGTTTTTTCTCTCTTTTGCATCATATGTGATTTCCTAATAGCATTTCAGGAATATTAACTCCAGAGAAATGCACTAATACGCCTGTAGACACTTGGATTCAAGTAATTCTCTGGAGCCTCCTAATTGAGGAGTTACTTTCCACCCAGATAGATAAATTACATGAGATGGGGAACAGGACTTTTTATTAATTTTTAAAGCTTTTGTCACTTACAAAATTGGTAATATGCCTTCTTTATGCAGAAACTACCTTTCAACAACATAAAATTAGAGTTCTTGCTGGAAAGCGTTAAAAGCATATTTGCAGCAATGGAAATGCCTCTTATGCTGATGAAGTCCTGTGGGCACTAGCACATGTAGTCCGCTTCATAACAGATCAAGCTCCATTTTTAGAAGGGGTTGGGTATTTTGCTTCTGCAGCTCATGTTGAAATGCTTTTTCATTACCTTGCAGCTCAGATCAAGTAACTGTAGCTACAACTCAACCTATTGTCTTCTGGCAGTAGCCTTTAATTATGTTATCCATGTATGCTGATGCATTGCTATGAAGAGTATTCATAGTAGAATCATGTACAGAATCAGGGACATAAACAGCCCCAGAGAAATAGGAATCAGATGGGATATGCACATGTGACCGCAGATTTGCTTCGGAAATGCAGTGTTAGGTTCCTAAAAGAGAAGAGGGAATTTTGGTCCCTTCATGTACTCACCAAACATCCCAAATAAATCTACAGCAGATAAAAGAGATTTCAACACTACATTGTAGAAGAGGGAGACAATGGACAGCGTTTTGTTTTGGCATATGTTAGTTCCATTAGTTATTTATGGAAACCAAAACCATTTCTTAGTGCAATACAGGTTGACAGGATAACAAGACTGCTGCTACAGAGAGTTGACAACCAGTGAGGGGGAGAAAGCCAATGATGGCAGTAGTATATAGCAAAGACAAAAGTATCAGCACCTGGTACTAATTCTCTGATGGAGAGTTTATGTGTCTGAAGAGATGAGGAGAAGATAAGGTTGTTGGATGCATTCTTTCGGAAGCCTTTTTACAATGGACTAGAATACAGCTATGCTTAGGAAAGTAATCATGTGCAACGTCAGTGTTGCTGGGCCTCTTGTTGTCAGCACAGAACTGTAGTTTGGTAGCAGCTGTTTGCAGTAGGTGCAACTATGTGATCATAAAAGCTGGAGAAACTCTGAAGACCACCATGGATTTGAATGGAGATGCTCTATAAGCAAGAAACTGTCAGAATAGTTAGAAAATAACTATTTTTTTTATCAACAGTGAACGCATGTTGGATTTTGTTTTGTTTTTTTTCCCAGTGGTTGTGTTCTACAGCAAAACTGTAGTTTCAGGCTCATAATAGTGGTCCTGAAAAGGAAGGAGAATGGATATGTAAAAAGATCCTACAAGATGGGAAATAGGAGCAAAGAGACTGGAAATGCCGCCCATATAGAAGAGTGAGCAGAGGACTAGTATTTTTGGATAGCAGGAGATATATTGTCTATGCATCCTTTCTGAAATTATGAGGGGACAGATGTCTCTACTCTTGCTTCTCTCTGCATGCTTTTCTTCATGTGCTTCCTTGTGCTTCTACTTGTGGTGCCTCTGTAAATATCTTTTTTTCCTGTAACTTTCTCCAAGAGTCTGGTTTCATTTAGTGTCTTTCCTTCTCGAAGCATAGGCACATTTCCCAGTTCAGGGCTTCTGTTTTTTAAATTCCCAACCATTTTCACTTACCCTTCTCCTTTTCAGTCTTCTCCCTAAGCAATTTTTTATACTTTTTCTGTGTGGGTATGGTCTGTATTACTAGCATGATACCTACTGAGTTGTTGTTGTTATTATTATTATTATTATTAATTTTTATATATAAATGAGAACAGATTTCTTTTAGTTTTGTGGGGTTCTTTTCCCCTACTCTGTTTTCTCAATCTATAAAAGCAGTTTTCTTTGCCTACTAGGAGCAGCTACATAAGCTGTGAAGCAGTTCACCATGGAGGATCTCTTCTGGGAGACACTTCAGAAAGCACTAGAGGTCTGCTTCCTTCTGGATTGTGCCTCAAGCATAGCTCTCTGTCCTATTCCCTCCTATCAGTTTAGGTAATTTCTGTGGTTCTCTGAAGTCCTGTTCCTTCCCCATTCAGTTAAATTTCCCAGCTGTAGCCAGGGGTCTATGGCTAGTTCAGCAGCTCATTTAGTGAGCTTAACTAGCCAAGCGCCCTGTCTGTCAGGGCACGGATGGTACAGGTGACCACTTGTCCTGACCATTCCCAGTTGTAGGGCAGATATTAGGGGAACATTGGTAGCGATTGGTGGAATAATTCATTCAAAGGTTAAACCTCCTCACTTTAAAATTGGATGTTTTCATATGAGACAACAAAACTAGACCTGAAAACTCAGATGGTGGGGAAAGAAGGTTGAGAGAAGAAGGGAGAACATACGGGTAGTTGAATTTGTAGACCCTTTGCAAAGTAAAATATAAGGATAAGTACAAATAATCCTTTATTTTTTGCTAGAAGGATGAAGTCGACAGCTGTTAACTGTTACAACTTGTTAACAACGTACAGTGTTGCTGGGTTAATATTTTAAGTCAGTTAAGAAACACATGGGTTTTTTTAGTATTTTTTTTCCAATGTAGACTGTGGTTCTTTTATTATTTTATTAGATGTTCTTTTCTTTCTGCATTAGAAATACGAGGTTTGGAGGGTATTGAAGAGTTTAGAATGACCATCTGCTCTTCATTTGACTTGCTATTTCCATTTATTTCTATGTATCAATTTAAATATGTCCCAGACCATTAGCTATATAGCGATGAGATTATTTTGAAATAGTTGTTGAAGTTCCAGAGTCAGACTCCAGCTATGAAGCATGAAAAAATATAAAGGATTAATTTATATTATCTGGGTTTGATTTGTACAGATTCAGGTTATTTCCCTTCCTTGTTGTTATGGAACCACAGTTAGTTTATCCAAACAAAAGACCAAATGCTGTCTTTTTTTTAGTATACTGATAAGCACATTGAATTGAGATGCTACGGTATGTCATTATTTTAATAGATGTGGTACAGTTTATATGATAGAGACTGGAAATCCTAATAGATTCAATTAAATGTTTGTGAAATACAACAATAACTACACAAATATGTACAGAGTATAGGTCTTCTATTTAGAACTCATACGAACATACTAGTATCAAATATATGGTTAGAAAAGCATGGTGCTATAACCCAGGGATTGTAACCTGTGATTAAATTATTGCAGACTGCAGCATTATTTCACGGAATAACTTATCCAAGGATGAATTGTGTTGTGGCTGATTGAAGATAATGCTTTTCACAGTAGTTCTTTGTAGTACTAGTAATTGATCTTACGTGTTGTTTTTGTTGGTGGGTTTTTTTTTTATATATATGTATTTATAAAAATAAATGTAGACTTAAGAGGAATTCTGTAGCTTAGCAGTCTTGACTGGGAAAACACCAATTTATTTTTCTGCCTAAATTGAGACTAAGCAAGAAAATCACTTCACATTTTTATGTTCAGAGTTTCTTACTGTGTATGTTTCACTACATGAGGTCTTGTAGGTTAGATGATAAGGAATTTCAGTTGGCTGTGTTAAGCTTTAGCATTATTCTAGGGTGTGAACAAATCCTCATTATTGATGGAGAAAATAAACACTAACTGCATCACATCTTTTTTATTGGTGTTGAATGAAATTGTTGAATGTTCTACTGTTACCTGCTTTAACTGTGCAAGTGAAGGTTTTCCTCATTTTTGGAAACAAGGAGCAGTTCTATTAAGTTTTTCCTTCTCACTTGCTCCCATCCAGAATTGATTGAGGCTGTTATTTAAATAAATCTCTTTCATACCTTGTTAGTGGTTCCCAGAGCTGTGATATGGTATGATTTTAAATTGAGGGCTTACATTTATGCAGAAAGACCAAACCCAAAAACTTCAGTTTTTATAAGCAGATCTGAAAACACCAGTACTCTGTACAATCGTTGTGTTGCAACAAAGATCACTATTCAGCAGAGATGCAAATCCTCAGTATGTAGGTTTTATATTCAGGCTACTTACTGATTAGAAATTCTTCCCGAATAATGAACCTTCCATGAGTGCTTTGCTTTGAGAGATGATGAATGATGAGTCTGTTATCTCTTTGAATTAAGCAAATAAGTGAAGAGTGGTGTTATTCTTCAAAATAGGTCATATCATAGGCAACACCCTGGAAGTGTAAAGACCAGCGGGCAGTATTCCCTTACTTTCTGTCATGTTGTGATCTTTGGATGCAGATGTATATCTGTGTGAATTAAAGCATCCTCCTATAGCTCTGTGGAGGAAAGAGCTGGTTTAATAAGGCAGCAGTGGAAAGACTTTTTCTTCTCCTCCCTCTTCTTTCTAGTTCATGTATTGTGCTTGATTTAGATTTTTTCTTTTTCTTTCCCTGCTGTTTAGCAATGAAGGGAGGGTGGCAGGATGCTTTCCTCCTTGGTACCAAAATGCCCTTTCCCTGAGGAGGAGTGTTCCCAGGCCTGCTCCGTGACAGTTCCTGAGCCTGGGTCTCATCTGCCAAGGCCACATTATGAGCTGTCGTTTGGAACGCATAGCTGTAGGGTTCGCTCTTCGTATGCTCAGGGTCGGCCTTAGAAAATTCGTTCTGTGCACAGCTCTCAGCAGTGTGTTGGAGTTCTGCTGTTGACTTCCAGTTAATTAGAAGATGTTAATTTTAATGAGTTTTCTTTACTGCTTACTAAGACAGCAGAGATTGCTGATTCCTTTTACAGAGGCCAGTGAAGCCATTAAATGTAAACTGTAGCACTTTTCTCTTTTCTCTACACTCATTGCTTAACCTATCATCTGCCCGTATGTCTGCTCTGTCTCTCTTCACTCCCCTCCTCTCCTAAGATGATATTTCACAGTTGGCCTTTGTCTTTTGGATGATGAACTGTTTTCAGGTGTGAAAATAGGGGAGCCTTTGGACCATCAAAACACTTGCCACAGTACTCTGTTTGTTGCAAACAGTAGGCACTTGGAGGGGAAACTTTTTTAATTGATGGATTTTGGTAGTTCAGGAAAGGTGCTTAAAATATTTTAGAAGGTCAGGCTATGAAGAAATAATCTGCACAACAAATACTTGTATAGTAGTCTTAAATTTAGAATTGGAAGCAAGTTGAGGTTACTCTCTGCCTTCACTTGTTTTTCCCCTTGAATTCTCGGAGCCATCCCCTCTTTTGTTGGCATTGTTAACAATTGCTTTTTTCCTGTCTAGCATGTTGATGTGCAATTCGCATTATAAATTTATCTGATAGTAAAGCCTTTCTGATGCATCAGAAGTTTACAAAGTATGAGCTTGAGCGTTTGTCTGTAAATTAGCAAAAAAATGGACTGGAATTGATGACTGCATTTCCTGCAGGGAGAGGGAATAGAAAAAGTCAGTGCTGCGAAACAAAACCAGTTGGGTTTTGTTTGCTGGTATTGAAATTTGCTGGCAGATATTCTCATTTTACAGTTTGTGTGCTTGGATTTTGATGTATTTTCACATTAAACACCCAGCATATTTTGGTTTATAATTTGAGCACAAAGTGTATTTATTTATTTATTTATTTAAAGTTCAGCTGTTTTGACAAAGATTCTGCTTTAAGACTATGGTTATGGTGAGGAAAGGGGATCTTGATTTCTTCCACCACATTATTGTATTAGCTAGTGATAGAAGTATTTCTTCTAGAAGAATTTCATCTTTGACAGAAAGGGATCATCTGATAACATTTCCAGCGTGATCATAATCTGAAAAATTGTCAAAGCAAAAAGATGGGGTCTTTCATAAATACAAAATATTGTTAATCAGAAGTTTGTTTCAGAAAGCAGATTTTTCTGTTACAGCTGTCAGTTTCTTGGCATTTGTGTAATCCAAGGAGTGAAGAACTTTCCCAGCTATTTCAGTAAGCTGAGTGCTGGAAGCTTTCTAGGAAGAGAAAATAGTTTGAAGAACCTCTATGGCTTCATTGTGACTTTCAGGAGCTGTTGAAAGTGAGCAAACTGAAGTGCAAGTGCTGTCATGAAGGATAGCCATCAAAATGAACTCTGTTTCTTTTGCTTTCAGGATTTCCAAGGCATCTTACTGTTTACTGGAATTGAAAGTTATTTCTTAATTTAAGGCAGATACAGTTTTAAGTAGTATCAAAATCTTCAGGGTGTTTAGAAAAGCTGGTTTTGGCAAGCTACAGGGCAAATGAGCGGTTTGGTTGCAAAGAAGGTAGGGCAATATTTAAAGAGTACAAATTCCTCTTTATTGCATATGTACTAACCTCATTAACAGGATAAGGCTGTCAAGACTAGGGCAGCACTAAATGACTTGTGAGAGCTACTAAATATAGATCCCATGAAAAGTCCCAGGCCTGGGAGCTCTCACTGCAGAGAGCAGCTATCTGAGCAGTGCTGCCTGCTTTCCTGCAGAAGTTTTGGGTCAGACTCCAAGTCCCAGTACATTTCTGGGAAGAAAGCTTTTCTCCTAGTTTTTCTTTTGTGACTCTTACAAACTGATACAAAAAGTTTGCAGTTTCCTAAGGTAGTCTGCATTACAGAGCTGGTACAGGTGAGATGGAGAATGAAGATGTTCTTTTGTTTCTGTGGTCTTGTACAATAAAGTGAAAGCACTCACTGGAAGCAAACAGCCAGATACTTGTCTGATCCAGTGCAATCCAGCAGCAGTTTGTGGTGCTGAAAAAATGTCCCTGAAGGCAAAATATGAGTTCAGTGCAGTTCCAGAGAGGCAAGATGTGACCACTTAGTCTACTTCCAAGACTGTCACCTGCTTTGTTTGAGAAGTATGTTATGTGAAATTCCAAACTTGGGTAACCTCTGCACAGATGGAGTACAAGTAAACTCTCTGATAGACAAACCATAGAGTGAGAGGCTGGGTGCAGGGCTGATGAGGAAATATGTGCTCTGGAAAATTCTGTTTCTGCCCTATTATGGGAACATAACCTGCAATGCTAATAAACTTGGTGTGGTTTCATCACAGGCACCATAGTGGTTTCAAACAGGCACCATAGTTAGGGCTAGGAGGCAAGCATGCAGCTTTGGTTTCAGAGCTAAATGAATTTATAGTGTTCTTCAAAGCGACTTTTGTATCTCAAAAGCACTTGTGAGGCTGTTGGTTCCTATGGCAGAAAGTAGTAGAATGGATGTTTGAGGTAGCTAGGATTTATGATTTTCTATGTGTACTTCTGTTCTGGAGTAGGGCGGGAGTGAGTTTTCCTATTGCCTGAATAAATGAATACAAACTTATTCATGCTAACAGGACTTCCTGGTGGGTTTTTGTTTTTTTTTTTTTTTTACACGCAATTATTTTTCAAAGAGAATTGTTAGAAGGAGGGATTTGCGGAAAATCTCTAATGTGCCTGTTGTTACCTCTTTGTATCTTCCCAAAGTCCTGGGAGCTTCATCACCACTTCCAATAGAGCTACCGCATTTACTATATAAGAAAATTTGTTTTGGGTAAACAGCTAGCAAAGGTTCCAGCTGTCTCTGTTCCCATTTATTCCTCCTTTTAACATCTCATGTTAAGGCTGTTATAATGATGATAAATGGAAGTCAATTGCCTGTCCTCCCTAGATATCATTTGGATTATCACTCTTAAAGAGTCATATGTCTGGCTTATAAATGAATAGGTTCTGAACTGTAGGTTTGTTTCAGGTGAGAAAGGATCATTGTGAACACTTAATCAGTTCTACTTCCCTGGTCAGTCTCTAGGATTTCTTCTAGAACATGCTTTCACTATTTTTTCAACATTTCTTCTAGAACATGCTGTCACTTTTTAGCATCAGCTCTTTCCTTGGATCTTGTTATTTTGTCTGCCTTTAGGTGTCTTTAATGAGAAGCAGTTACTTATTCAGGTTCTTTGTGGACTCTTCAGAGTGATAACAGGTATTTTAATGTATCTGGTATTTTTATGGTTCTTGGTACCCCCTGTCTTGGTTCTTGAGCAGGCATGTGGTGAAAAGTCCTGGGATTATGAGAAAAAAAATATTCTCTACATGAAGGTATGTGAAGTTCACATGCAAGCCACCTCTTAGTCTTATCTTTGATTGTCTAAATAGATAAAAACAAAGCTTATTTCCAGATGCTTTTCAGACTAAAACTATTTGCAGCTTTTCTTCTGACTTTGTGCATAATGTGCAGAGTAAGCTGCGCACAGCAGTGTTATAGTGGCTTGCTGAATGCTGTATGAAATGGCATTGCCCTTTATTTGATTTTCCCTTGTTAAGTATTCATGGCTCACTTTCTTGGTGTAGCATTACACTAGGAGCTCGGGGTCGGTTGTTTTTCTGTTGTTACACCAGAGTTCTTACAGTGCTTCTGAAATCGAGGGCACTGTCTTGGGGCTGGTGAGTCTGAGTGAACTTGTTCCTCTGTGTGTGACCTGTGATTTCAGTGAATTCAGCTAAGGTGTATTGATGCAGTTCCCTGTCCCCAAGAGATGCAAATCAGTGTGTGCAACCAACAAGACCCATCATCTCCTGCTTACTGTGCAAGTTTTGTGACATTCAGCAGGGGGGATTTTACTAGTTCCCTCCCAAGAAAAAACTGTGAGCAGAGCACTTCAGGATTGCATTGACAGTGCTGGTGGCTGCTTTCTTTCCTTCCCTTCCTGATTTCCCCCCCCGCCCCCCCCCCCCCTTAAATCTGCCTGTTATGGACTATACACATCTATTTTAGGAGTACTTACCCTTGTTTTTGTTGGACTGTCTCATAGGCTGTGTTTTGAGAGTACAGGTATTTCATGATCAATAGGAGTTCAAAGAATTTTTGGCTGCCTGTTCCAATCCTGGAGCTGCAGGCAGATACCTGCCCTTTCAGCTGTTTGTGGGACTGTGATGAAAGCCGGGTCAGGGATCAGATCCAGGGATGTTTCACTGTAAAAAAAGAAAAAAAAAAATGCTTTTGCGGCATTGTATGTCAGAAATTTGTTAAAGGTATGGCATTAAGTAAGGGGCCAAGCAGTACGGAAAAACCTGATGGAGGGCATGGGGCTCTTTAAAGTGAAAGTGCTTTAAAAGCCCATGTGTTGTTGAGTTGGGCCTTGAGGGTATAAATAATCACTTTAGGAATGGTTTGATTCATGTACCTTGTGCTCTCATAGTTTGATCATGTGAGTGCTCCTTGTCTGCTCCGCTAAAGTCAGACAGATTAGTATGAAGCGGAGAAGAAATGCATAGTTGTTGCAGCAGTGTGGCTCAGTTACAGAAATTGTGGCAAGTAGCTCAAACTAGATCTGCAAGAGGTCATCTGTGCCAAAGTCAGATATCATACAGAAACATATTGTAAGGTTCCTTATTGCACAATCAAATAAAAGTGTAGTCTTACGGAGGAAGAAGTTAGACTTGTTTAGAAGACTTCATTTTCTTGAAATCATGATGAGTGGTATAAATTATGCTGCTGTTCTTTAATTTATTGCTGACGAGACCCAGCCATCTCTCATTTATTTTTGTAATGTAACAGGGAGCCAGAACTGATAAGAACAACAAAGCTGATACTGAAATTAGAAAGATTCTAGGAATTTTAGAGAAGGGCACCTTTATCTAGGTTCCATCTGTGGGGATTCAAATAGAACCAGGACTGAAAAGTTCTTCTTATGGCCATTTACTTAATGTGAGTATCCTGTGAAGAAGTATTTCTACACTCCTTTTTCCTTTGAGGCTGTTTGCAAGTGAGATGAAAATCTTACCTGTTGAGTGGAAATTACATTGCATTGAGCAGAGTTTGGATTCCTAACCTGTCAGGGATCCATAAAATTCAAATGGTTTCATTGTAAATCTTTATTTGTAGATATTCCAGAATTGAGTCTTACTGCTAGTACAAATCCAGTAATTCTTGATTGTGAGTAAAATGGAAAGATACAAATTGAATTGACACTTTTAACTCTCAGTTTTATTTATTTGTTTCTGAGTGAGAGACTGTAGATGAGTTTGAAATTCATATTGTCTTTTCCAAATTAACTTTACAAGCTTTAATGATGATTAAATTATCACTTTTATGGAAAGAAACTTTATTTAGGAACATGATCTAAACCAGCATTTTTAAGAAGCAGGTGGAAGATTGTTTGTGTCTTGAAAGCACAAATGGACAGTTCTGAATAATGTTGAAAGAGTTTCAGTGGAAAATATGCTTTTAGCTCCAAATCCACAAGTTACAATAGAAAGACAGGTTTCAACTAGAGTGACAACTATTTTAAACATTTGAATTAACATGCCCTTTTTTTTTTTTTTTTTAGGGGAAAAACAGTTTATGGTTTTGCTTCAGGATTTTCTTTCTTTTTACCAACTAGTTGTGTTCTTCTGATGGCTTGTGGAATAAATCCAATTTTCAAAATGCTTAAGAAAACAGAGTTCCCAGGCCATCTGGTGCTTCTTTGTGTACATGCATGCCTGCATCCATTTACAGTCAGGGATGTTGCACTGCAGCTGCAGGGTGAGTGAGATAACTTGGGTTCCTGGTCTGGGAAGCTAAAGGCTAATGCATCCTGACCAGGTTGCTCAGAGGTGCTAGTTTTAGGGTTCATGGGTGAAGGTTTCCAGTTCAAGATTTGCTTATTTTTTATTATTATTTACTTATTTTGAGCTTCAGGCATTTGCTGCTCCTCTTGTGATGCTCCCAAAGCATCTTTGGAGGTGTTATACTGTCTGGGTAGTAAGGTGACAATGTAATCCCCATCTGGACAGAAAGACTTGAAGCTTTGATAAACTGCTGCAAAAAGATTACTGGAGATTGTGTAAGATATTATTGCCTTTAGCTGTCCTGTTTTGTGACTGAAGTGACAGAAGGCTGTGTGTGCGCCTGTATCTCAGCCTGTCTGTTGAATAAGCAGATGTGAGTTTCAACCTTGAGATTCTGCAGTGCAGTGACCAAGCTAAAAGTGTATGTTTTGTGTTGTGGAGGAAATGGTGGTCTCTAGCTGAGTCATGGGAGCAGGAGGTTTTTAGAGGGTACTGGTCTATTCAAGTCGTGCATTAAGATTGCCCATTTGGGCTTCCACCTGAGTAAGAAAAAGTCCGCTCTTCTAGCATGCTTCACCAGCAGAATCACCAAATCCTTTGCACTTGTGTTACCATGAGCTCGCTGTTTCAGTTTACAGGCACTCTATGGCTGTAGTATGGCAGATGTCATGGGAGTGGAGCATTTGTTGTGGTTCTCTGAGAGGCTGGGAGCAGCAGTTGGTTGCCCTAGGAGGCTTCTTAGTATGATTCTGGACGGCTCTTTCTGCATTCACAGAATTCCTCTGTAGGGGTTTTTGTCTGGAAGACCCCCAGAAGCTATGACAAATGTACTTCGGCAGCAAACTGAGTTTTATACTGGCCAAAATGGGATATGAAACCCTGTCTGCAAGAGAAATTGGGTTGATAAACTACAGAAACATAACACATAGTCTGTAGATACAAAGCCTTTTGACTGCGTGAGACTGAGGAAATTAGTTTAGCTGTAGTGTCTTTTTATTTGGACTTTGTTCTGGAAGCACAATTTCACCTTGCACAAATACTGGAAGTTGACTAAGGGTATTGCAGTGTTACAGTACAAAGTTCCTTTTGCTTTGACATTCTTTATCGGATTGAAATGATTGTCTTGTGATAACCTTGTAGGGTGGAAAAGATGAGCTTCCATTGTGGAAGACCCAATAAGCCTAAATTAAAAACTTGCTGCTTTTTACATGAAGCTGGCTGTGAATTTGGCTAAGAACAGTGCTAAAACATAGACTAAGCTGGTAATTTACTAAAATACAATTCTGTCTGTGCTACAGCTAATCTAAACAGATTATAGGTATTCTAGGTATATATTAGTGACTTGTGACACACTTGTAATCACAGAAAACCAAACATTTGTCATAAACTTTCCAAACCAGTAGATAAAATTTGATTTGATATTCCCCAGCCCAAGTGCTTTAGGTTAGCAGGGTGGAGGGTGGAGAGGCAATTCCAAACTAGTGCAGTTAAGCCCTCTGATCATCTGAGACTTTTTTTAAACATTTCTGCTGATTCTGAGAGGAGAAGGAAACAAAGTCCTCATGTGAATTTATATAGTGTATGACTTGTCTAAATGCATGACGTACTAGTTCATTCTGTCAGTATACAATAAATAAATATAGGCAAAATTTAAATGCAATAGTCGTATCTTTTGCACCACCTAAAATGCTTTAGTGTACTTCATTTACAACTTTGTCAGCCTCAGTGAAGTGTGTACTCGAGAACTGGCAGATTTCTGTCAAATCGGTTTTGCTCTAACTGCTGTCTTCAGAGTGTGTAGTTCAGATAAACTAGCAGCATGAGGGCTATCTGCAGTTGTGATAGAGATGACAAATCAGTCTACTGTGCTATTTTTGTGTTTAAAACTTTGTTTATATATACGTGTATACCTATATAAGCTTGTATGTGGTTTGTAATAACCATGTGTCTAATTATAAGAAGGATTTATCTCAATCTCAATGTACTTGGTTTTGATCAAGCTGCATTGGCCCTAAAGAGTTGCTGAAACCCTATAGCTGAGCTGCTTTTCCTCTAGAAAGAAAAGAAAAACTTTCTCTACTTATTGCTGATGTTGCTTTTAAGCTTCTGCATTTAAATATGAAACTCTATTGCCCTGAGTTGGGTGTGCTAGGTGCCAAGTGTGAAAGCTTTACTGTACTTCCTGGATTGGGTAACAAGCCACAGAGTAGAAAGCAGTAAAATTAGTGTTGCTTCCAGTATTTTAATATACCAACTTTACATGCTTTCTCAAGGATGGTCTTGGTTTGAAACTTGCCATTCTTGTAGTGCTGTGGAATTGAATATGGTTAATTGAACCTTATGTTAAGGAAGGTGAGGAGAGAAAAAAACACCTTTTCCTTTCTTATATTCCTTCTCTCCTTCTGTCTCTAAGCTGATCATCCTTCAAATTCAAGCTGATAACTCATTCAAACTAGACTTTTCCTTTTTTTGATACTTTCGGCATGAGGTTGTCACAGTAAATTATGATCAAGATTTCAGCTATCATTTGAGTCTTAAGTTGATTATCAGCATGGCATGTGTAACCTGAATTGTAAGTGGATTTGTTTGTGGGTAACAGACTTGAACGAAACTTAGAGAATATGTTCAAAAGAAGGAGTTCAGATCGTGTTCTTTCAAAGATACCATTTAAACAGAGCTGCATTTCAGGCTGGTCCACCTGAAAAGTATTTTTTTCCCTCGCTGATAAAGATGGGGGGACGGGTATCTGCTTTTTATTTGTCTTGGTGTCATCTCTAGTTTGTTCTTTTTCTGCATGTTCCTGGGCAGTGTTTAAAAGCTGTGGATGTTCTATTCTTTTGATATGCATACCTCTGAGAATCTGCCAGGTGATCACTGCAGCTTTCTCCCAATTTCATGCTGCTGACACAGGAGACAACTATTTTACTTTGATAATCTGTTCCCATCAGGTTCAGCTGCATTGGCCAATATATTCAAGACTTTACATTAATGTGGTACCGTAGCTGGATTTTTTTTTTTTTTGTCTTAGTGTGCCTCTTAACGGAGCTAACCTGTCTTCCCTAGTGATTGTCCTTCTCACATCAGTTCTGTGTGCTTTGAGTTTCATTCTCTGAATTTAAAATGATCTATGTGCCATGGCCATAGCATATTGCTTTCTAGCCTGGTGGACTAAATGTATACTTGCATAGGTACTATGGGGAATGAGTCAGTCACCTTCCCCCATCTCCAGAAGCATACTCTTTTCTCTTGATATTTTGGGTTGAACTACATCTTTTGTTAGGAAAATTTCAAGGCTAAAATTTGTGGTTTTTTTATGATATGAAGCATGTTTTTGATATTTGATGACAGGGTGTTGAAGAAGTGTTTACTACTTTTGCCTTAACTTTATCTGGGATCTTGGTTTTGATGAATGTGGACCTTTCAAAAGCTAAACCCGTGGAGGAAATCTCATTTCTGTGGCGGAAATTTCATTTCTGTGGAAGGCATACCTTATGACTATCATCTATAAAGTGTCTTTTAAGAACAAAGACAGGAGAATGATGCTGCCAACCTCAGACTGCTAATGTGATTTTAGACAATACTTTAAGCGAAGTAGGACTATTGTATTTGTTTTTTATTAGATGAGGAGAAATGTTGTAAACTGGCTTCTGTGAAGACCTAGCAAATAAAGTATTACTCAGACAGTCAACTAGTAGAGATCATTATGATGCTCTGGAGTTTGGTACTTTGGTGTACACTTTGTTCAACCTGGGGGAAAAGATTTGACAAGTTGTTCTGCTTCAGCCTTCTAGTGAGTAAGACCATGTGTTGAGGCTCGGTAATAAAGTAAGTCAAAAGGTGGGTTAAACTGGGTTTTACGACCTTAGTGATAACTTGGATTTAGTTAAATGGAATGTTAAGCATTAACACATGAAAAGATTAATGGCAAAATACTGAAGTTAGAAAATGAACAGCTTACAGCAATCCATGCGATGTGCATTGTTCTAAACAAAGATGAACTCATATATTTGTCTTAAAGGCAGAGATTGCATTAACTCTGCTCCAAGCCTGTGTAATTTGTCATAATTTGCTTATAATAATAAGAAAGAATGTTACAAACCATGCAACTCGCCATAGTCGTCGTTCTTTTTGACACATTGAATTTGTACGCTCATGCAGCAGTCTTGACAAAAAAAAAAACGTGTCTTCAATTTGCTACATGCCTTTAGGAAAAAACTGAAGTCAACCTGAGATTGTCCAGTGTTGACACCCTTAAGAATTTGAAAGTGTTTGCTAACTCGCATAGAAATAGGTGCAAATATGAGATTATGTGAGTCGGGAAAGGCTTTTTTAAATACATAACCACTTGGTATTCTTGAATAAAATCTACTGCGTTCCTCAGTGATCTTACACTCACAGAATGCAGTAACTTGGTGGGTTTGCTCTAATAATGCTAAAGTACAGCTACCTGTTGTTCGGTAAGACTCCATTATGTATGCTTTGTGACTATCAAATGATCTCTGTTTTGAGTTACCATGACTCATTTGGGGATGGGCTATGATGACAAGCCAAACACATGACACTTAACTGTTTTTGTTATCTGTGTTCTCTTCCTGAAGCTGTCATACTCTTCACATGAATTTTTAGTGAGTGGTTCCTGACTTCCTAACTTAGTTGTTGGTGCATTCTGTGTTTGCTTTGTGCAAAGGAAATTCCAAGTACAGCTCTGGGACCTAAAGATTACAGAGTGATAAAAACTTGCTTCTAAATCAGTACATAAATAAACTGGCACCAGTACTTAGCAGAGTGTTGTGAAAACTGTCTTTGGTGTAAAACCAAACTTGAACCTGGGAAGATAAATGATGAGTTTGTTTATAAAAAGAGGGGGGAAAAAAATGGTGCCTTTGTTATTCCAGTGTAGAGGATGTACTTGTTCAGTTTGAGGGGAGAAGTGGAGCAAGAAAGAAAAGATTTGTGGTCAAAGCTAGATTTACATTCCTGAAATAAAAAGATTCTTCGAGAGGGGGAAAGCTTGATTGCTGTCGTTAGTATAAATATCTCCTATGGTCAAGCAGTAGGCAGATAATTTCTGATTGCCTTTATTACAGAGCTTCTCTTATAGACAGCCGGAAGATCTTTTCTTTATATAATTTGAACTGTCATGCTTGCATTTTCTAGTGTTGGATTTTTTCTTTTCTTAAAAATTTTACTCTAACATTAGTTTTTAAAATCAGGGCTGACAAAAGGTTTCTGGAAACTAATGAGCCTCTGCTGTGGAAGGTGTGGTGTAAAGGCTGGGAACCTTGTGTTTATTTAAAATGTCACATGAATAAAAGAGCAGTAGAAGTGAGAGGAAGGGCAAAGGCAGTAAGAATGTGACTTTGGTGGCTGACTGCAGTATGTGCGCACCTTTAAAGACTCCAGACCACAAGCTCGCTTTGTGGATAGTCATCACCTCAGTGAACTTCTGCCAGTGGCATAGAATGAAGCAGGACTCCAGCTTTTCAACTAATTGCACTGAATGTTACACTTTGCTAATAACAAATTCCAGCAAGGTACACATTTGTAACATACTTCAATTCTGATTCTTCTTCCTATCCCCTCCCTCTTTCAGTAATCATGATGTCTAGTAATAAAGGTTTTCACAAGCACTTTGTACAATTTAAAAGTCCAGAAAAGCTGAAGTACAAATTATGATGTTGTTTTGTTGAGAAACTGGGATGACAGGTTGCCCAGGGGGGTTGTGGAGTCTCCTACGTTGGAGATATTCAAGGCCCGGCTGGACAAGTTCCTGTGTGATGTACTCTAGGTTACCCTGCTCTTGCAGGGGGGTTGGACTAGATGATCTTTTGAGGTCCCTTCCAACCCTCGGGATTCTGTGATTCTGTGTGACTGTGCCATCTTTCTTCCAAAATGAAGAATTCTGGCAGCCCAAAATGGGCAAGAAGTAAAGCAGGAAGTAATATCTGAGTAACATCCTTATTTTAAAAAATACAATTCCAGAGTGATCTGGAAAAGTAGATGCAGCTTATCCAGAAAACACCAATCATTAAATGCTGTCATTTATATTGTCCATTTAATATGTGTCCATTTAGTATGAGTGCTAATTTTCAGATAAAGAAAGTTGATGGGAACAGATTCAGGTCAACAGAGTTGGTTTTATTCCTTATGTTTTAGGGATTATGTTCTTTTAGTTCATGTTGTTAGAAGCTTTTTGCCAGGAAAATGGATGAAAGATGAAACAAGTCAACAATAAGAACTCCATTCAGTAGCTAAAACATTCTTCTTGGTGGCAGTATTTATGTACTGAAGTTGAATGCTTGTCTACTTTGCACAGGTCTTCCAAAGTAATCAGCATGTATATACTGTTATATAGTAATTAAAACATTGGCAATTTAAAAGGCTCTAAACTCTAAAAATGCCAGGCTTGAGGAAACCATGCATATGTGTGGTTTCTGGAGTAATTTGTCACGTGAATTGGGAATGAAGCCCCTATTGAAAGCAAATGAACTAGTAAAGAACTGATCCAGCTCAATTGTAAATGAGCCTTAGAAATGAGTATAAGGCCAGTGTTCATTCATACTGAAAATATAAGATAGCTACTTGTGACAGTGGAAGGATGTTTAAGTGTTGCATGATGATTTTGTTTTCCGAAAGGGTGTGAGGTAAGGAGGTAGGAGGCAGGGGGAAAAAGCCACTTAAGGAAAAATGATAGTGGCATACTGTCAGTCTTGGTACTAAATATGAGTGGCCTTAGGAGTGCTGTTTAAATAGGGGCATGTGGTGAAAGTATGTCATTGCTAATAGCAGTGAATTGTAGTAGTTCATAATTGGATATTTTTGCCTGCATGGATCCGTTTTTTGACGATCTGCAGTAGGACATACTGAGATTGTGTTCTTTTTGTTCAGTAGCATAATGTATGTGGGCCATATGAGCTTGCATTCGCTTCCTTGAAACCATGTTTTGTTCTAGTTCTTGGTCCCAGAGAGCTGTTTGACCCCACACCACTATACTTGAAACTTGGGAAGATACCACTAAAAGTTCTGGACAGAACCAGAGTAAGATTAGTATTTCTGCGTTTATTGTGGTGCCAGCAAGCTGGGACCTGCTTACTCCAGTGCGCTACCCTTGTCAGGAGGCAAGTAGGCAGTGCAAACAGTAATATGTCAATAGGCCTTTCACCTGGCCAGAAAAAACACAGATCTGATGGACTATCTTAGCAGATGATATGCAGCCAGCATGATGAATTTCTATTCTGTAGTTCATATTTGGTATAGATCTGTTTCTCTGTACAGAAAATACCATGCTTAGTGCTCTGAATAGGTGTCAAGCTTCAGACTGCCTTTATTGTCTTAGTCTTTATGCCTACTTCTTTTTAAGTATGGTTTCGGGGAGCTGGGATTTGAAGAGAGTCAGTGCAAGTCTCGCAGTCAGAAACATTTAGTTGCTCCTCAGATTCACCGTTTTCCATTTTGGAAGCTGGTTTGTTAAAAGAGTACAGCGAGACTCGTATACCGTGCAGTAGAAACTTTTTGCAAGATTGCATTACTGATAAAAGTAAGTGCTTTTTCAACTGAGCTCATCCTTTATATTTCACTATTTGAAATTTTCTAGGAGGGATGTTTTATGCTAGCTCTAGTTCTGTATTTTCAGCAATTTTTGTCTTGACAGTATTACAGCCTATATAGTAAGCAATTTTTGAGCCCTGCTAATGTAATGTCTTCAGTTGCTCGTTCTCACAAGTTTGCTCCCTGAAATCAATGCAGTATGAAGAGCTAGGTAAGCCACTGTCTGCTTGAGTTAGTGTGCTGCTGTGATCTTTCTGTCTCCTTTTCCTACACTTTCCAGTTGCTTAGCATGTTGGGTTTGTTTCAGTTAAACCAGAATGTGAGTTGTACTCATTCTTCTCCAAGTCACTTTTATGCCAGGGAGATTTTTAGGTCCATTAGTTTTGTTGGATGAGCAGATGAGGACTTTGTTCCTGTTTTGTCCAAGGAGACAGCTCGCTAGCAGAGGTGCTCTTTTCCACTTCAAAAAGAGGTCCTGGCAGCTTGTGCCAGCATAAAAAGTGTTCGTGTATTGGATGTCTGCAGAGCTGCTGCTTCAGCCTAGATGTTCCTTCCCTCAAAATAATTCAGCAGGAGCCTAGTTCTTTTGTTCTTATTTAGGTACCTTTAAGGTACCCAAGACTCAACTGATTCTTATCTTGCAGACTTTGAGATTTGCTGTTTGTTGCCACAAGTGGGAAGAGAGTAGGAGAATGTGAGGGAACAGTTCTTGCACAACCTGTGGTTATTTGGACTCTGCGGTAGTCTTACTTGGCTCGCATTCCTTCTCTGCCCCCATTTCTTTATTGTGGTTGGTGCGGAGATGAGGCATTAGCAAGGGAAGCAGGAGAGCAGAGATTAAGCCACCTTTGTATAGAAGCCACACATACCTGCGGTGATTAGGAAGTTCTAAAGCTCTGCACAGGTGAGCAGTTTCCATGGACAATAGCAGCTGGATGCTGTGTGAGAACTCTGAGGTGCTTACCTGGGAGACAAGGAATCCTCACAGACATGTTTTCTTTATGGAAATCCAGTTGCTGAAGAGAGGTAATGGTGGGGAAGCTTTTTGCCTGTGTGCAAGGTGGCACCATATCCTGCTCTTTCCAAGAAAGAGAGAGGGCAGTGGTGAGCACAGGTACAGAACAGAGGAATGTTGCTGGGCATTGAAACCAAAATTAGGTTTTGATTGTCTTATCTCCCGCCTGGCTTCTGATAAACATGGAAACTGCAGCTAAATTTCGCCATTTGAACCTTTGGTATATGCCTCTTCATGTCATAATGTAATATATTGTATGGTAATTAGTCATCCAGGACATAACAGAAGCACATAATGATTTTTGTGCTAATTATGCTGCGAACTTTGTGGCTAAATGTTTGTGTATGGAGGGGGGAAAAAATCACAGCAGTATCCACACAAAATTGATGTATTGGTTGCAGATACCTCTGTAACCTTGTCTGGCCATCACAAATGGCCTTTGGCAAGACATTTTATAATTTGCATAGGTACCATTCTTGCCTGTGATAACCAGATGTAGAGATGCAGTACATAACTGCATATGTGCTTAGAGGATAGGTTTTGCTACATTTCAAGCTAAGGCACAGATTTGTAGTGGTGGTCTGTTGTACCTTGGCAGATCTCCAGCATATTTGCTGTTCACTTGTGCTCCGATCTGCTGCAAAGGAGCTAGTCATACAAACACATCCATCTCTCTTGAATCTATTACTGTATAAATAAAATTTTGCTGAAAGCATCCAAAAATAGTGGTGGTTTGTTGTATTTTTTTTTTTTTTTTTTTTTTTGAAGCATGCCTCAATCCTGTTATGTAATGTAGGTATGTATGACTTGTTGTTCAGTTGCTAAATGAAAAGATAGAGAAATTAACATTCCCTTAGGAAGATAAACAGTTTTCTTGGAATAGCTGCTTAAATAAATGAGAGATCCTGTTTTACCCTTCCTCCCCTCAAAAAAGGCTGAATTAATGGATGCTTTCATACCAGCCCTTAGGTATTCTGAATCTTAATTTAAACTTGAATGAGGCTGGAATGTTGTTTGCTCTTGTGAGTGTGTGCGCAATTTGAAGAAGACATTTACGCTGCAGCTCTTACTGGTGACACCTGCTTTGATTCCTGATTGTTCTCTTTCTCTGCTGCTAAATGACGCACATGCCAGTAGGAGTTTCTTTTTTTTTATGTAATTTTAAAGAAAACTCATTTTGGTGAATTTCTGGAAGTACTCTCTTAGAATAAAGGACCCTTACTCTTATTCCATGTAAATATTTATATGTCAGTTTGACTTTCTGAATGCAGTAAATCTGTTCCTGAAAGCTGATAGCATTTAAGAAAACCAACGGTTTAATGACTTTTGATGGGTTTTTCATGTATGAGAACAAATTACTGAGACAATTAGAGCCTTAGGAACAATGACATAGCTAGAACAGATAATTTATTTTTTTTCCCCAAAATAAATTGGAAGGATATGGAACAGTTCTGTGCAAGTAAAGTTGCTAAAATCCCAGGTAGCAGGGAAGTTAGAAGTTTCAGTAAATTAGAGCATTTTGAGTATGTAGAAAGTGGCCTTGATTGCTTGTAATAAAGCAGCAGTGCTTCAGGTGAAAGCTGAACCCACATTCCGGGATTATCTGATGTGTATTATCAAGAAATGTTCCTCATGTTGGAGGAAATATAAACTAATGCTATTAAATAACCTGGAATAAAGCAGGCTTCTACCAGTCATGGCTTGCTTGTAGCAGAGTGTAATACACAGGAGAAACTAATGTGGAAAGAATTATTGCGAACCCAAATCTCCCCATCTGAGTTTTGGATGTTGAAACAGCAGAGTGATAACTGAGAATTTGCTTCCGTGCTTGGAAGCTTGCAGACATGCAAAGTGACCCAGAATAAAGAACACTATTACTAGCAATAGTATTGGGAACAAATGCAGCTGTTTATAAACTATGTTCCCAATGAAATTATTTGGACTTTGTGCAGGCTTAACTGAAAGCAGTCTAGACCTCTGCCTGTGCTCTACATTGTTTTCATCTCAGAACTTCACAGACAGCTGCTTAACAAAATGGAAAAATAAGGGACTGAAACAATAGCAAAATTTAGGGTTTAAAATAGGAAGTCTGCTTTCAGGGCCAAGTTCTATTTGTTGTTGCGTGGATTTTTTTCTTTGCATTGTTTATTTGTTCTTCATTTGAACCTGAAGCATAGCCGAAGGTTTTGCCTTGGAGGGTGGTGGTGTGTGCCCAGATTTTTCACTTCATTTCAGCTGGGTGCACGTTCCTTTGGATTGCCTTGCAAATACAACCTCTGTGTATGTGTGTTTCTTTTTAATCTTGATAGCATTTGGTTTGATTTTGGCATGCATATATATTAGCCCCCAGTAGAGATGAGTCACAGCTGAGACACCGTACAAGTGCAGTGCTGTTTATCAAGTAGTAATTTCAGACTTCATTTAAATATATTTCATTTAGCTTGAAGGTGTGTGCGCCTTGAAGAACAGGCTTGACAAGATCTTGAAGTGTAAGTTGTAGCAAGGCAAATGTGATCTGTAAGGAGTTTATAGCTCTAAAGAGCAGTATTAAGAGTTGTTGAAATGATGCAGTGAACAGAAGAAAGATTTGGTACAAGATGAAAAATACAGAAGAAAATAGAGAATAGATAATGTATAAAATCAGACAGTTGGGAAACAGATTGCTGAAGTCAATCTTGGAAAGAAGAATACAGCTTATAGAAGGAAAGTTCTATTTACCATAAAGCTAAGCTACTAAAAAGGATGAAAAAGAACAAAAATATGAAGTAGAAATTAAAAAGAGGAATAAACAAGAGGAAAAGAGTGTTTCAGTCCTTTCTCCTTTTAAAATATGCCTAAATGCTGTGTGGCAGTGTCCGTTCTCAGGTGTGTATGAGTGAGACTTCAGTGGTTTGAACTGTTCTGTCAGGACCTTCCTTGCATTTTGTGACTTCTAATTCTTGCACTAAAGCATGGAGGAAGTGCATGTCCCCTCTCTCAGGTTCTTCTTACAACAGTGGTAGGGAGACAGAAATCTAGAAACCATTTAATCTTTTATCTTTGCTAAGAGTCATAGACTGGCTTGTTATTCGGTTACAAGTCTTACCTGCCTGTTCCTCAGCAAAGGCAAGGGCCAAGTCCTGCATCTAGGGGTTGCTCCCCAGGCAGCTGTACATGCAGGGGGGAGGTGTGGGAGGTGGTGGTGTGGAGCATCTTATTGATGAGGGTGCAAGGAAGATGGAGCCAGGCTCTTTGCACTGGTGCCCAGTGGCAGGACCAGAGGCAGTGCTCACAAGCTGAAGCACTGGAAGGTCTGCCTGAACATCAGAAGAGGTTTTTTACTGAGGGTGACCAAGCACTGGAACAGGTTGTTCAGGGAGATGGAATCTCTATCTGTGGAGATACTTGGAAGCAATTTGCACAGTCTTGGACAAACTGCTATAGTTGGCCCTACTTGAGCAGGGGGGTTGGACCAGTTGACTTCCAGAGGTCCATTCCAACCTCAACCATTCTGATTCTGTTCTTAACATGGCAGTTGTTAATTACAGAACAAGCCCGCTCTAAAGACACCAGGGACTTAATACTGGAAAGGCATTTTGTACCACAGAAATGCAAGTGGTGATGTTTGTTTGCCCAAGATCCTGGGGCAGAATCACATCTCTCTGAACTGTTTGTCAGTCTTGTTTTTGCAAATCATCAAAGGCAAGAGATCCCAAAACATCCGTTGGTATCTTGGATTTTTAATGTTTTAACTGTGAGAAGTTTAGTCAAATCCAAATAATTTCAGATGCAAGTTTAAACTTTATTGTTCCATGCAGAACATTGCTGACTGCTGTCTTCTTCCTAACACACTTGTATGTGTTGAGAGAGTATACATTTAGACTGTTGTAGTTGGGCTCTGGGTTCTTAGGTGGCAGACAGAGTAGCCTTTTGCATTTTTGAGACAAGCATCCAAAACAGCCTCGTTACTTGTTCTTTATAAGCTGTAGTTGCTAAAACCATTATTCTTGCAGTTCTCTCTTGGGTGCTTTATCTTTCTTTGTCAGCAGTTTAAAACATGAAGCCCCAAACTGAGTATGGGATTCTGGTTGTGATTTGTTATTAGCGCCAAGGAACTATAATTGCTTTCCAGACATCACTGATTGTCCAGGATAACAATCCTCCTAGAAGTGGGACTTAATTCTTTAGGCAATGGTCTAGTATTGATCGTATCCAGTTTCTAATCCACTGTGATTGCCTCATTCTCCTCTGCTTCATTGGTTTATTTCCTTTGTGTAGTATTTTCTATTCGATGTGGGGTTTTTTGTGTTTAAACGTCTTTTGGTTGGTACTTTACTAGCACCCCTTTGACTTTATAGTCCAATCTTTAAAAAAAGCTTGGTGCAGAATTGTTTAGTTTGGACACTTTTGGCTAAATTACCTGAGCTGTGATCTTAATGCCGTCTATAAATGCTTAAAAGCATACCCATTCTGTCATCCAAACCAATAATTAAAACTGTTGGAAATAATCAGATCCAGGAAATAACTTAAAATGCTCTTCTGCTGGTTATTTGGCTGCTGTCTTGTGAGTGCAGTTGATCAACCAGATGAGTTCCCACATTGTTGTATATTGGATCATGTTTCTTCAAGTTGTTTATGAGAGCATTTAGGGAAATTTATGTTTGGAACCTATTGGGCTAGAACTATACCTGTGGCTTTCCTTTCAACCTCTGGGTTAATTGCTCTGTTGGAATGGAAAGAACAGGCTTTGCTAGGAGATAACATCAATCTTAATCTTCCCTTCAGATGTATCTTCTGTATTGGGGTCATTTGGACTCTTCAGTGGGAAACCTGGATACCTGTGGAAACCTTCAAAATAGTATGTCCTGTGGAAATACTTGAAATGCCCTTAGTGGGAGGGAAGGAAGTAATGTAACATCTATTATGTACTTCTCCTGTAAAGAGAAGCCAAGTATTTTACTTGTGTAAACCTCAAATGCTGAGAATTTGTGGAAAGAACCCATCCTGACTATGGAAGGAGGACAGTCCTCTCCTATTCCAATAGAGGCCGCAAGTTAGAGAAAGTAGCAGTTAAAGAGTTTCTGATTTACTATTTAAGTAGTAGGGTGGAAGAAATAGTCTATCAATAAGCTCCTAGCTTGTAAATACTTGTCTTCATACTATTTGCTGTAACATTTCCTAGACAAATCAATCCCCCTTTAACATATACTGCGAATAAATAAATAATTCAAGAGATGTTTGACCAAGACCTTTGTTCTAAGGGAACGTGGCACCTGATTTGTACATCAGAGGGACTTTTTTCTTTGTTCTTTTTAGTGGGGATTTGCTTGCTAGTAATGAGTACAGATAGGATCCAGTACTGTGGAAAGACTTACTGAAACTGCCTTCTTGGAGGAGACCAGTTTATGTTTTGGGAGCTTTTCTCTTTGTATTTATCTCGCTGAAGTGCCGCTGTGTTATTACAAGTATTTTCTTTGGATATTGCTCTTTTCCACTTCAGTGATAACTTCTCTTGTGGAAGAAGTGGTTATAGAAGCAGCTTTGCTTTTCTGGTATCCTAGGTTGATAAAGGAAAAGAAATACATGATTTTTCCCATTTCATAGTAGGAATTTCTGAAAAAAAAAAAAAAAAAAAAAATGGTGTACAGAAGGTTCGTTGTGATTAACAGTACAAAGCTTCTTTCTAACTGCTTCCTGCCCGACAGTGGGACTTTACAAGTGCAGGGTCCAGGAGCACTCTGCACCTCTAGAAAATGCAAGCCAGCAGGCATTTTTGAGGTGCATGCTGCTGAGGTATAGTTGCATGTGCATCCCTTCATCTGCAATAGAGCAGAAAGATTCCACTTTGGCTCGTTCTGAACTGAACTTCATGGGGTGTCTGCAAACCAAGAAATACCTCATGCATGTCTTGTTCATTTTTATTTTCAAATTAGTTATTCCAGCTTTCTGTAGAAAATGCCACTTCTTTGCACCAGAAAATGCTATCTACTGCAGACATCTCAGAGCATTGTCCTGTTGGCTGCTAGTCAGTGCAGTATTTTTATTAGCCATTCTACTCTTGTGAAAAAGGACTGGGAATTCCCAATTGGGAATTTCTTCATAGGGAAAGTGCTGAAGGTCTCCACTTGGGTTCCATTTCCTAATACATGGTCAAGAAATTGCTACCTAATAGTGTGCATTTAACAAGAGTACGTTTAGCCAATCTCATTGCCTTCTGTGGCAAAATGGCTGCCTACATGAATGATAGAAGAATACTGAATAATATTACCTTTTGAGTTAACTGAAGTTCTGGAAACTGTCTGCAACTGCATTCACATTTTGAAGTTGAGGGTAGTATGGTCTGGCTGAAGAATTTGCTTAATGGGTTGAAAATCAGCCAGACTATTATCAATTGTTCGACATCCAGCTGGCAGCTGACATGAGTGCAGTGTGACAAGGGTTGATTCTGGGGTCTGTGTTTTTCAATACGTAGTGATTTGGATATGACATATTTGCAAATGACACTAAATTAGTGGGAGTGGCTGACATGGCATATAGCAAAGCAGAAATCCCAAGAGATCTGGAGAGACTTAAGGATTAGGACATCAGAGGCTTCATGGAAAAAGGCTAATGCTGCACACATCTGCAAGAAAGTGAGGGAAAACTCTAAAAGATATAGGCTTGTTGTGCACCTGAGGCATAACAATACTGTCAATCAGTACAGGCTGGGAAATGATGGGCTAAGTGGCACCTTTGCTCTAAAGGGCTGGAGGCCATGGTTGAAATCAAGTTGAATATGAGCCGATAGTATGCTGTTGCTGTCAGTAAATCTGGTATTGTGCGTGGCCAGCAGATCAAGGGAAATTATTGTTCCTCTGTACTTGGCACTGATAAGCTTACACCAGGAACATTCGCTTTGGGCCCACTGATTTAAAATAAATGTCAAGAAACTGTAGATATTTTGGTGAATGATGACCATGGTGGTCTGCATGACCTGCAAGGGGAGGCTGAGGGGAGTAAGTTTGGTTCGGTGTAGGGTAGGCTAAGAGGTGATTAAATAGCAGCCTGCAGCTATTTGGAGAGCAGTTATAACGGTGGGGAAGCAAGCATGTCTTCGTAGTAGACTGGATATAAGGAAGAAATTCTTTACTGTTAGGGTGGTGAGGCACTGGAATGGGTTGCCCAGGGAAGCTGTGAATGCTCCATCACTGGCGGTGTTCAGGGCCAGGTTGGGCAGAGCCTTGGGTGATGTGATTTAGTGTGAGGTGTCCCTGCCCATGGCAGGGGGGTTGGAACTAGATGATCTTAAGGCCCTTTCCAACCCTAACTATTCTATGATTCTAAGACCAAAGACCTGTTTTCAGCTTGAGAGGTTCACGCTGGACATTACAAAAAATTTCTTCCCTGAGAATGTTGTGTTGCATTAGAGCAGGTTATTCAGAGAAGCCATGAGATTCTACCCTTAAAGGTTTTCAGGAGCTGGCTTGACTGTCCATGCATCCATCCTTATTGTGTCTGGATCTGCAAGAAAAAGGATATATTGGAACCTTGTGTCCTTTTATAATTTTACGTTACCTTGGTTTGGTTTTCTTTTATTTTGCTTAGGAGTGTGTATGTATAGATGTGAAACCTCTCTGAATTCGG
The DNA here is from genome assembly GCF_963264785.1 of Psittacula echo. Taxonomy (NCBI): domain Eukaryota; kingdom Metazoa; phylum Chordata; class Aves; order Psittaciformes; family Psittacidae; genus Psittacula; species Psittacula echo. The sequence goes on along the minus strand of NC_137737.1, from coordinate 91,982,484 downwards.
TGGAGATGCTTTAACATGCTCAAGCAGCATGCTTTGCAGTTAATTGATGTACTTCCAGTGTATAGGGAGGGAGAGGTGGGGAAAGAAAAAACAACACCATTGTATCTCTTTGAACAAGAATGCTTTGTTCAGCATTGGCACCAGTAGTCTTTTGGGCTTTTCCTAGGGGAATGTGGTAATCTTTCTGGCTGCAGGGTTGCAGTCTGGTTTTTCTTCCTACCAACAGACCGGAGTCTAGGCAGATCTACTAGGCAAGGGGTTTTTTTTGTTTGTTTGTTGGGTTTTTTTGTTTTGTTTTGTTGTTTTGTTCTGGTTTTTTGCATGTTATTTTTCAGAGTGTTGGGGATTTTTGGTTTATTTTCCTCCTAATGATGAGAAACATCCTTCTATTAATGGAATTCTAATAGTGCTCTTGGGGAATCCTTAGTATCCTAGTAGGCTTCGCTGCTTTTAATCAGCTTCTTGACAGAAGTGAGACTGAGAATGCAGGATCTAAGTGTGCATGGGTACCTTCACATGTGCACCTGTGCGCATGTTTGACTACTTTGAGGAGCTGGGAATTCCTCAGAAGCACTTCTATCTTAAGCTCCTTGTGTTTCACTAAATCAGCATCTCTGTCACAAGGGCGCTGTCTGTCACCGATGGATGCCAATTCAAGTTCAGCATAATAGGAAGCAAGAAACTTGAAAGCACTAGAGAGCTTGTGAAATTCTGAAGAGTGTGTTTAGTAATTCCTGTCTGTGTCTTCAAGAATTAGTACAGACCATGTATATTCACATGAGAAGACTGAGTTTACTTTTTGAGTATAAATATTGGCTTGCTGCAGCAGTGTAATAATCCAAATCTCTGTGCTTAGTATGTTTAATATGAAATAATCTTTTATTCTGAGTAGTACAACACTGATTATCCCTCTACCTAAATCTTAGTTGCTGCTTAATTATTATCTTTCAGGAGTAATGTGCCATACACTTGGTATTTTTTTTGTCTGGAACCAACGGTAATTTTGTACAAATCCTTAAATCCAGCTTTCCCATGGTGGGCATGAGCTGTGAACATGAAGCACAAAATCCGAGTTACTTATGAGTTTGTGTTTGAAAGCCATTCCGGAGTAGTGGGTTGTGTGAGAGCTCTGCTTGCTTTCTCTTACTTTGGGGCACAGAATTTGTTGCACAATTTTCTGGAGTTGTTCATCTGGGCAATGTGTTGCTTGGGCAATCCTTTGAGTATGGGCTGTTGATTCAGGGCCTTCTGCCGACTGATTGCCCAATTCATTTTCCTCCTGTACCTTAATTCTTGCCTTGCAATCTGTTCTCTAGTACAGTTATATACACATGGAAGAATTTTGTTAGTTTTGGAAAACTTTTATCAGTTTTAATATATCTGTCCATAAATATCTTGTCTGCTTTGGTTTTTTACTGCCATTTTCTTCCCCCCCTTCTGGGGCCTCCAGATCGGGCTTTTACATTTGGTTCTGTAATGAAAGAAGCTCCTAAGTAGCTTTAAATTACAACTGTGTTTAGGCAAAAGTTAGAATGTCTCCTCTCAAGTTTTACAGCAGTGCAAGGCCAATAGTATGAGATACTAGATCATGTTAGTGGTGTCCAACCAGGCACCATGAAGGCATAGCTGTACTGGGCATTGCAGGATTGGGTGGCAAGATGAATTAGTTACCTTAAACAGATCTTCTAAGACTCAGTAAATTGTGTTTGCCATCTAATCAAGAAAGGTGTTTGATATATTAATACTAGCAATAACCTATGGGGTCCAGGCTAGTAGAAGATGACCAGCTAGCTTCCTGTCTTTCTCCACATTGTCTCTTCCCCAGGCTGCATTCCTCAAATGTACCTCATATATGTCAAAACTTATACCTGCTTCTGTGGTTCTTGTTCCCTTCTTCTCAGTTTTATTGCTGTCTTCTCTTGATTCTTACGTGCTCCACATTAGTTGTCAACCTTCACTTCTTTCAGTTAAAGCCTTTCTCTGCTTCACAGCAATGACTGATTCTTCAGTTTCTGTATCAGTAGCATGTGAGATGTTAGATATATGCTCCTGGTATTGCATGCTTTCTTTGCCAGGTAGCTTATCTGCCTGCTATGCTTAATGCAGACAAAAATACTCCTTTTGTATTAATATTGTAACATTACATGAACAAAAGGTTATTTGGCTCTTAGCCCCTACTCTGTGTGAAGACATCAAAGTAAGATTTAGTTAGTTTATCAAGATGCTGGAAAAAGAATAGGATCAATAGCTGAAAGTGCAAAAAATACAGATGCCATCTAGAGCTGTTAAAAAAAATTAAGATGTGGTTTTGGTGCATGATAAAAATACGGTGTGATGATGTCTGTTCCAGTACATATTGTTACATGTGAGCCAGCTTGTTCTGACATGTAAATAAGGCAGTTGTAGCTTCCTTACGAAGTTTTGTAAGTAGTGCAGCATAAATGCTACTAGCTTCCAAAATGAGGAAGTCATTTGCGTAAATTCTTATCTCTAACTATGATGTAAACAACTCTAGTGAAAAACACGTAGTGCTCTACTTTCCACACTCAGTTCTTAATCATCCTGATAGGAGGTTATATTCAAGGATTTCCTTATTTTGAGCAATGCCTTTGAACCTTTTTTGATCTTTGAATCAGTCTCATTGTGCAGCGGGAAATGATAGTGTTTAATCTGGGTTTTTGTATTAAGATTTAGCAGCATCAGATACATAGCCATAGTAGTTCTAGCAGAGTTGCTCTGCAGTGGTTACCTTGCAGACACTCTATTCTGAAATGGGTGCTCAACTTCCTGAGAACTTCCTCTTTCCAAGGTGCAGAAGTTACTCCAGAATAAATTGCTTGTAGCACAACGTCTCCATGGGGGAAGTGCAATGTCAGTTACCTTAGGGGGGGATGCTTTCCCAGCCTTTTGTGGTTAGTATCCAAAAGGTAAACAAGCTATACTCAGTCCTTCATCCGTGTATCCCTTCCAGGCTCTTGGAAGGTAACTGGCAGTTCTCTGGAAGATGGTGTTTTAAGCATTGACTTGTGTTGGGTTAAAACAAATGGGTTAGACATGAACATTTCTGATCTTGTGACCATTGAACCAAGTGTATGGATTTCTTTTTTTTTTTTTTTCCCCAATGTTTGCTTTTTTCAAGGCTTCCATTTTCCATGCACTTGACTAGGCATGGATTAAAATAACAGAGATGATTGTTTAAGCTAGAGTTTTATGCCTACCATTATCCTTGTGCTTCAGCAAATTCCTACAATTTAATACTCGCCCTAGTTCACGGTTTATCCTGAAAATTCAAAACAACCAGCAGCTTTAACGGTGATGAAAGCTAGAAGACAGCTGGAATATAACATGAGAAAATGCTTTGCTTCTAAATGCTGCATTGTAAACAAAACTGCATTAATTCAGTATGAGTTACACACCAAGTCAAGAAAGGCTTGTTACCAACACACTGTCAATCTTATGTCTGTTCACTTGCAGGAAGCTTAAATTAGGGGTGGGGGAAAGTGGGAAAATTTATGACTCATGGATTGGGAGATAATAAATCTATATCTACGTTTACATTTACAGTAACATAAAGCTTTAAAAATGCTCTTAAAGTGTTAAGTATTTGTCACATTGTGGTTTGTAAAATTTGTGTTTTTATGATTCACCAGGGAAAATGGATTCATTGGGAATGAGAGAATAACAAGCTGGACAGGGACGATTTCAGATACATGAGATTGCACAGCCCCTGAATGTTGGGCGAATGAAGCTGGAAAGCATTTGGTGTTGCTTGGAGGCACGTGTGTGCTCTCCACTGGCTCTACGGCTGATGCAGTCTTAGCACTTCACTTTGTGTGGAATCTCTGAGCAGGAAAGAAGGAGTGCTCTTGCATCAAAATAACCTATATTTTGGTGGGTTGATAGTGCTTATATCAGTAAATATATTATAAAAAAAATTTTAATGGAATGCCCACAGTTACTGAATAACAGAGTAATTTCCTCCTCTGAATGTTGGGGGTAGAAGGGAAGGATGAGAGAGACAGACAAAGGAGCCATCCTGTTTCTCTGAGTGAAAGAGGTTTTATTCATTGAGCATGTGAGTTCGTCTGTATTGTGAATAGAGAGTGTTGCCTTTTAGTAGCAATGAATGTGTCAGATCTGAGATAACCTTCTTGAGCTAGGACAGTAAGAGTAACTGAGGTGACTTCCTTCCCTCCACCCTCCCCCTGAACACTGGCTATTTTGAATCTCCTGCTGAAGGCCTAGTAATCTGCATGTGATGTGTGAGAAGCCTAGATATTGAGGTCAAGACTGCAGGGTCTGCAAGAGAGGGTAGGCATTTGTATTGGGCTTACATGGCAAGGTTTTGGTATCAGTGGTGCCGCAGGGATGGTTTCTGACAGAAAATGACAGAAGCTGGCCCCATGTTGGATGGAGCCAGTTCCAGCTGGCCTAAAGATGTAGCTGCCTCTGGCTAAAGCTGAGCCCATCAGCAATTTTGGCAGCACCTCTGTGATAACTTATTTTAGAAGGGGTAAAAACTGCATAATGGCAACTGAGAGAAAGCAGTGAGAATACGTGAGAGAAACAGCTCTGCAGACACCAAGGTCAGTGAGGAAGGAGGGGAGGAGATGCTCCAGGTCCATGGTGGAGCAGATATCCCCCTGCAGTCCATGGAGGACTCCACAGTGGAGCAGGGGGATGTCCAAAGTAGGCCATGACCCCCATGGGAAGCCCATGCTGGAGCAGGCTCCTGTCAGGACCTGTGGCCCCATGGAGAGAGGAGCCCATGCTGGAGCAATCTGTTCCTGAAAGAGAAGGGTCCAATGCGGAAGCAGTTCGTGAAGAACTGCAGACCATGAGAAGAACCCACACTGGAGAAGTCCATGAAGAACTATATCCCATGGGAAGAACCCCCTGCTGGAGCAGGGAAGCAGCATGAGGAGGAAGGAGCAGCAGAAAGGAAGCATTACAGACTGATTGCTATCCCTGTTCCCCAATGCTACTCGAGGAGGGAGAAAGTAGAAGAATCAGGAATCTGGGAAGAAGGTGTGTGGGGAGGTGGTGGTGTTAGTTCTGTTTTTATTTCTCACTATCCTACTGTTATTAATTGGCAATGAATTAAATTAATCTTCCCCAGGTTGAGTCTGTTTTGTCCATCATGGTAGTGATGTTCCTGTACTTGTCTCAATCTAATGGGGCATATGATCTAGCCTCATAACATCATTGCAGCCTTTTCCAGATCTCTGGTTTGTTGGCATCCTTGCATGTTACCTTCACACAAGTCACCAGTGCACCCCAGCTTGGTGTCTTCCAGAAAGTCAATGAACATGTGTTCCATCTCTTCCTTTGTATAGTAGATGGTGTTAAATAAGACAGGTTCCAAAACCATCCAGTGTCCAGGTAGTGTGCAAACCATGAATTGCTACCCTTTGAGCTTAGTGATCCAGCCATCCACAGTAATCCACCTATCTAGTCTATAATGTCCCAGCAAGGATGAAAGGATGTTGTGGGAAACCATGTTGAAGCCCAACAGTTGAGATAAATAACTTTTGCTGGTCTTTCATCCAGGACTTAAAAGGAGGGTATAATTTAAGATCTTCATTTGTGTGTGTCTGGCGAGTGATTGAGCATTCAGTTTTAGTTGCTTGTTTTCCACCAACATACGGTATTTTCTATACAGTGAAATGAAGAGCTGAGTCTCTCTTAATCTACACTCTCTGGCTGTATCAATAGTCATATGTGCTTTACTGCTCAGCCTGAATAAACTTCATCACATGCTGTCTCCTTCTGAATTGATGCAACTGAACAAGTGAGCTGACACTTGTTCTTCCTGCGTCATTGGTACGGTGTTGTATTCAGTTGCAGTTAAAGGCTCTGCTGGCTACATGTGTATGACTTTGAAGTCAGCTGAGTTGTCAGTGTTGTTTAAAAGCTGTTAGGCACCAAAATTGCCACTATAGTCAGAGTTTGGCTTGCATAACTTTGCTTCAGCAGAAGAACCGGAGTTTGCTTTTGACTCTGTCCAAGTCTGCAAATCTGGAAATGGGAAACTCTGTTTTCTGTTAATAATCTCCCCAGGGAAGTGGGGTACTCCCCAACCCTGGACACTTTTAAGGTTCAGCTGGACAAGGTGCTGGGCCATCTTGTCTAGACTGTGCTTTTGCCAAGAAAAGTCAGACCAGATGATCCTTGAGGTCCCTTCCAAGCTGGTATGATATGATTCTGTAATTAGTGATAGAATAGGGAATTAAGACAGCAAAATCTGGTCCTCCAGTAACTTAGTCACTTTTCTGTCGGTCAGTATGCTTGGTATTAATGCTGGTGGTGTAAGTTTAATTGAATATACAGTTGAAGTATTGTGAGTTTGTGAGGATTCTTTGCTCTTTTGTTCGCTTTTATTGTGAAATAAAAAGCTTCTGAGATGGAAAGCTCCCTGTTGATTTTGTTTGCTTTATACACAAAGGTTTTTGTTAATACCTACATGGAGGCTGTCCTTCAACTGCAAAGAACTGGT